>NC_077234.1:47736462-47868962 GCF_027887165.1 Monodelphis domestica
TATGATGTATATGTATCCATTTTTTAAAATCATTGATATCCTTGGGGTATACACCCAAGAGGGGACTCCCTGGGACCAAAGGCATGGACATTTTAGTCATAAAAAAATGCTAATGGCATAGTGGAAAGCTAGATTTGCAGTAAGGACCTGAGTTCAAGGATGGACCCTGCTGTTACTGGCTATATGATGTTAGTTGAGTTGAGTTATTTAATTTCTCGGGACCTGAGTTCAAGGATGGACCCTGCTGTTACTGGCTATATGATGTTAGTTGAGTTGAGTTATTTAATTTCTCGGGACCTCAGTTTCTTTATCTGTAAAACCAACTGTGGGATAAGTAGACTAGATGATGTAGAGATGGAGGTAGTGATAACTACTCCTACTCTAAACCTGTGGTCCTAGATTTTTTATTATAATGATTATTTTTCTTTCCCTCTAAAGGGGAAAAGGAAAGGATTGTGTTGCTAATAGAGTCTAGGGCCAACAGAAGCAGGGCCATTGAGGTTGGCTCAGTGGATAGAAAGCAGGTCTAGAGATGGGATGTTCTGGGTTCAAATTTGAATTTCCTAGCTGCGTGACCCTGGACAAGTCACTTAACCCCTACTGCCTAGCCCTTAGCACTCTTCTGCCTTGGAACCAATACACAGTATTAATTCTAAGATGGAAGGTAAGGGTTAATAATAATAATAATAATAAAAATAATTTTTTAAAAAGAAGAGATATCTAGGATCCTGAGGAAAAAACCTTACTGCCTTGGTTTCTTTATCTGTAAATTGAGATGGTTGGGCTAGATTCTAGGATCTCTTTCATCTCTAACAGTTTGTAATTCTAAGACTCAAGAGCAAAGGTCACTATGTCCCATGAGTCACTATAGCCCTGTAGTTGGTAATCCAGAGATTAACTGTGAGCCGTGGTACCATGAATAGAGGATAAAAAAGCTCTGAGTTCTCTCTGGGCTAGTTTTATGGTCTTAGACCAATGACCTTCCCTAAAGCTCTCTTTTCGTACTTTTGGTAGGAACAATAATGCTGATTTGCCTTTTAGGGATCGGAAATAATAAGATAGGGCTAAGGATGGCAAATCATTTTGAAAATGTAAAGCATCCTGTGAAGTATTAAAAAAAGAATTTTTAGTAATTGGATATAAATGAAAAGTGTGATTGACTTAAACCCAAGTGGCCGAGATGTTTTAGCCTCAAATCTTTTCTTCACCACATGCCACTGTCTCTATAAATATGCCACGTAGCCACTTTGACTTCTAATATCACCTACCATAGGTATGCAGTAACAGCATGTGGTCTGCACTTGACTTCCCAGAATTTATTTTTAAGGTTATTTGTGGAACAGACCTCTTTTTAGTTCCTTTCAGCACTATAAAATAAACTCTCGTTGCCTATTTTGTTCCCGTTTGGATTAGCTCATAAGATCGTGAACTTTGCTTTTATGACAAAATATACAAGACTGGCAAGTGATGGAATGTAAGGCTATGACTGGAGACAGCCGTCAACGGGAGCATAGAGTCAATAGACTGGCCCTTCCTCGAAGGTAGACACGACTGCATTTTTTAGCTTTGTTTTTCCAGCAAGTAGCACAGCTCATTGCCCACATTGTGGGCTTAGTAAATGTTTGCTGAATTTACTGTTTGCCAAATTCAAATGTAAAAATGTAACTTTCTATTTTTAATACTTTTTATTCATTTTGACAAAATAGCAATGAAAGCATCTCCTCTGCTTGTACATCCTTTTATACACTTTTTCTTCTTCTATTTTTTTTTTAAACCCTTACCTTCTGGGTATTAGTTCTAAGGCAGAAGAGCAGTAAGGGCTAGGCAATGTGGGTTAAGTGACTTGCCCAGGGTCACACAGCTAGGAAGTATGTGAGGCCATATTTGAACCCAGGACCTCCTGTCTCTGGGCCTGGCACCCAGTTGCTCCTTAAACGTTTTCTTCTTATATTTTTCTGAACTTTGTTGCTGTTATTTCCACTCTGTAAATGAGAATCAATATGGCAAAATATTTAGTAAAATGACCCAAAAGGTGAAAAATTCTGGGTTCCAGTCCTGTTTCTATTATACACTGGCTGTATGACCCTGGGCCAGTCACTTAACCTCAACTCCTTAGGCAACAGAAGATGCAGAAGAGCTACTGTTTTGCATTGCTAGGGAGTTTCCTATGAGAAGTAAACTATACAAATGAAATTATAGAGAAACATTGTGATCATTCTTATTTACAAAGTTGTAGTCAGTATGCATATACATACATACGTTCTTATTTCTTCCCTCTCCGTTACTTCTTATATCTTTCCGTATTTTCTTGTCTCATGTCATTTCTCCTGGCACAATTTTTTTTTCATCCATGATATTCTCTCAACAATATTCACGAACCAACCACTGTTTATTCAGATCCTCTCCAAGCATTCGATACCTGTAATTTCCTAGACTTTCCTCTTAGTTGAATAAATTTTCGTATAAGAATTTAGATGAAATCTCCAGTTATTTCCAACAGTCCGGAGATGACGATCAAATAGAATTTGGGTTATCTCATTGAATTGAAACATCAAAGATACAAATGACATTTTGTATATACAGGTCATTAGAGGCTTAAATCCCTTTGCCCAAGTGTTTGGATTTGACACAGATTCATAGTATTACACAGTAGTGAACTCCACCAAGATAATCACCACAACATCTGAGGAAATCATTTGTGGAAGAGGGCTTTTTTTTTCTGCTTTTCTGAGTTCCTCATACAGGAAACCACAGGAAACTGTATTGTAGTACACATTTCCCTGCAGGATTTGGTGTGTCATTCATTGTAGGGAATTTGGCTTCCTAGCTGCCCCTGGTTCATATTTTTAAATTCATTTCCCCATTCTCCTTCCCCTCCCCCCAAGGATAATTTGATGAAGTCAGTTCCTCAGAGATAGAAAGTTTTTTTTCCCCTTTCCTTTCTTCATTTTTCTTTAAAGGTCAGGGGCGAGTGTGTTTGTTGGTTTCCCCAATGGACACATCACCATCCTGATTAAAAAAAAATTTTAAAAGAATTTCAAGAACCATAGTTTGTGATTTTTGGCTCACGGAATCATAGCAATGATTACAGGATAAAATATTCACTGGATGGTTATTTCTTGTACCCTAATGGGATTAGTCTTCAGGGTGAATGGAAATATTATGTCACAACATCAGAAGAATTGCAAGACAGGCAACTGACAAATTGCTTATATGAAAAAGGAAAGAAAACACAGCCTTTCCTCAGAGAACTTGACAATCATTCATACGATAAAGTGATTTGACTTTAAAGTATCACCCCTTCCCCCACCCCCTTTTTTTTCCTTTGGACTAGGAAGTGAAAAACAGATTTCCTTAGTAGTGATATGTTTTCCAAGTGAGAGCCCCAAACTTCACGTACACAGGCAGTTTTCTGAACATCTGGTGACTTTCACAAAGACGTTGGGTCATCACATGTTCGATTCATTTCACTCTCATCTGGACTTTTGTAGGACCATCTCTTGATCAGAGAATGTATTCCTGGGAAAAATGAAGAACAATGGATTAGGACATGCTGCAAGCCCCCCCATGCTTTGAATGATTTCATTGCCATTGAGAGATCTTCTAGATTGAATCGCTATCTCTGCTGATTTCTGATTATCACTGTTCTGAGTTCCAGAATCCCAGCCATTTTGGTATTCCCAGCAACCACTCTGAATCTTCACCTCCATAAATGACAATATCTCTGGTGCCAGGACCCGGCTATTCTAAGGTTTGCCGATGTTATTTTATCTCTAGTTACCCTCCCTTAGCAAGGCATTTATTTAAATTCCTACATCCTGAGATGTCCCAGAACCATGAAATCTGGTTGGAAGGGACCTCAGGGATGAAGTAGTCCAGCCTGTACCCAAATAAGGATTCCCTTGGTGATATGCCAGATTGATGCGACTTGCTTACTCTTTGTTGGTAGACCTCCAATGAGAGTGACCCACTTTCTCCCAACGATGCCCATACCCCTTTGGACAGACAGCTCTGTTAGGCTGTTTTTCCTTTTACCAACTTAAATCTGTCTCTTTGGTGCTTCTACCCATTGCTTTTGGATCTGCCCTCTGGGGTCAAACAGAACAAATCTAAGCCTTCTTTATATGATCATCCTTCAGATACTTGAAGAGAACTGCACCTCTTCCTGGACTCATTCTTCTCTTTTCTAGGAAAAAAACATCTACAGATCTTTTCTTTTAAAAAAAAAAAAAAACCTTACCCTTCCATCTTGAAATCAATACTGTGTATTGGTTCCAAGGTAGAAGAGCTTTAAGGGCTAGGCAATGGAGGTTAAGTGACTTGCCCAGGGTCACACAGCTGCGAAGTATCTGAGGCCAGATTTGAACTTAAGACCTTCCCATCTCTAGGTCTGGTTTTCAATCCACTGAGCAACCTGGCTGCCCTCCCTATCTATAAATCTTAAAACCAGTCTTCATAGGGCATGAACTCAAGACTTTCCTCTATCCTGATTGTTCTCCACTACTATAGATGCTCTATAGCTTATCAATGCCCAAATTGCATAGAACTGAACAAGACATTTCAGAGATGTTTTGACTATTGGAGAAGAGAGTGGGACTATCTCATCTGAGTCTGGGCACTATGAGTCTCTCAATGCAACCTAATATGGGGGCAGCTGGGTGGCTCAGTGGATAGAGAGTCAGGACTGGAAATGGAAAGTCCTGGGTTCAAACCTGGCCTCAGACACTTCTTAGCTGTGTGGCCTTGGGCAAGTCACTTCACACCCCCCCCCCCCCCCCCCCCCCGTCTAGCTCTTACTGCTCTTTTGCCTTGGAACCGATACTTAGTATTAATTCTAAGACCAAAAGGTAAGGGTTTAAAAATAAAGCAGTATATATAGCATTTGTGTTCTTAGTTGCCATATCACAGTGTTGTTATATCTTAAGTTGGCAGTGCACTAAAACCCCCATGTCATTTTTAGAATTGCTCTCTAACCATCCTCTTAACCAGCTGTTCTTTTTCCAAATCTGCCTTTATCTTCAGAAACTTGACTTCAGTGGGGGCAGCAGTAATGAAAACAGCACCCGGATCCCCAGTTTTCAGTTTCTTGCTCAGATCTTGGCCCTCTTAAGCAATCCTATCTGGATTCCTTCTAGCAGCATCCCTTGTACTAATGAATTGTCATAAGCGGATCATAGTCGTCCAGCTTGACAAGCCATTGCAAAATTCTCTTGAATAGATACCCCAAGAAGACATCAGACACTACGATCTGGTCAGGAAGCCTTTCTTAAGTGTTTACCATGTATCCTTAAGCATATCCCTCCAATTTTTTATTATTTTATTTTTTTTATTTAGAATATTTTAAGATAGAATATGGGATAAAGATATAAGAAGAAAAAAAAAGCCAGTCCCCGACCTCAAGCTTATATTCAAATGAGAGATGACAAGGCATTAAAAAAAAAAAACAACTGAAAAGGAAGGGTGATGGGGGAAGAAAGTGAAGACTAGGGCATGACGGACAAAGGTCAGAAGTAGAGCCCAGAGAGGAATGAAGGAAGTGAAGATGGCTGGCTTGGGCATTTTCCTTAAAGTAAAGTTTCTGGAAGGAACTGAATAATCAGAGGAAGGGGAACATGGGTAAAATGATCTTCCAGGGTGAGGACAGCTCTGGAGAGAGGAATCATCTTCCATTCTTGAATATATACCTCAAAAAGACTTTTCTATGGTTGTTAGGATTCCCTGTAGTACCATTTAGAACCCACCGCTTCAAGCCTTCAGCTCCCAGTAATTCCCTTTTCTTTCTCGGATCATTCCTGCCTGATCTCTCACCTGGCTAAATCTGTGGAGTAACAATATGAGCCTTTGGAGGCAGAGCAGTGATTTCCTCTTTAGGATATGCTGGCCTGTCCTCTAGGGAGACCCTTCTATCTGTTTTTTAGCTTCAAGTATTCAATGTTCCATTTTCCTTTTCTCTTTTGCATGATATTCCCCTTCCCTAATCCTTTACCTTTCTGAGAGTCAGGATTCCCCTTTGTCTCTCTGGAGACTTTATCTTCTTTTACTTGTCACTGAAGATTTATTTTTAAAAATATATATATATATATTCTTTGAACTGTGAGAACAGAAACAGAAGAAAAACATGATCGATCACATAGTTCAATATGATTAGGGTTTTGATGTTAAAAGATCACTCTACTGTAATATGAATAACACAGGAATAAGTTTTGAACAATGATACATGGATAACCCAGTGGAATTGCTAGTCAGCTCTGGGAAAGGGGAGGGGAAAAGGGTGGGAAAATCATGAATCATGTAACCATGGGAAAATATTTTAAATAAAATAAAAATGTATCCTTTGAGAAGAATTTTTCATTGTTCAGTCATTGTTCAGTCATGTCCAACTCTGCTATCCTTTTTAGATATTGGATTGACTTGTCATTTCCTTTTCTAGCTCATTTGACAGATGAGGAAACTGAGGCAAATAGTATTAAATGATTACCCAGGGTCTTACAATTTCTGAGGTCAGATTTGAACTGGCCTAAGCCAGCCATCTTCACTTCCTTCATTCCTCTCTGGGCTCAGCTCCTGACTCCAGGACCAATACTCCATCCATTGAGCCATTACTTTATATAATAAATGTTTGGTTTTATGCATTGAGAGAGAGAGTATGAAAGGCAATGTTACTTAGACCCATATCCCCCTAGGCTAGCAGAAGATTATTTAACCTCTTTGGGTCTCAGCTTCCCATCTGCACAATGAGAAGGCTGAAAGACGACCTCTCAGGTCCCTTCTTCCTACATTTTATATAATAATAACTGGTATTTAGCATGTCTCAAAAGTTTTTGTGCAGTTTTTAGCTATTAGATTTTAATACTAAAGCTTTAATATCATAATCACACTTAATTTTTTATCCTTTAACTTAATATTTTTATTCTGAACACATACACAAAACAAGCATTTCATATATATATATATATATATATATATATAAAACAAAGCACAAAAATATGAATCACTCTTAATACTAAAGCTTTTAAATAATCATGTTAAACTTTAAGCCACACTAAGACTTTTAGAATACTCTTTTTTATGCCAATATATATATTGTTTTATCCTCAAACAACTCTATGTCATAGGGTACTACAAACCTCATTTTACAGATTAGGAAACTGAGTTTCAGCAAAATTAAGCAATTGGACTATGATCACATAACTAATGTCAGTGGTAGGATTTGAATCTAGGACACTCAAGATTCTAAGTCTAGGTCACATGTAAAACCCAGTGGAACTGCTTGTTGGCTACAGGAGGGGAGGGAGAAGGAGAGGGAAAGAACATGTATTATGTAACCATGGAAAAAATATTCTAAATCAATTAATTAAATAAAAATTTTCAAATAAAAAATATTCAAAGTCTAGAACTCCTTTTATTATAGAGATACTGGTAGCCTAATTTCTTATGTTAAAAAAAAAGAGTATTTCAGCCCAGAAGAATTGCAAAAATCTATAATTCTTGGGACCAAGAAGTGAGTGAATTTGTGAATTTTAGATCAGGGTTTTAAATAGTATTGAATATTATTTCTATTTAGGACTTCCTTCTTTCTTTTCCTAGTCTTCTTCTTTCTTCTTGGGCCATCTCAAAATTAAGATCTCCATCACAGTTCCTCCATTTCTCCCCCTTCAAATGTTCTTCCAATTAGATTGAACTGAGCCTATACTCATAGGCTTTCCCCCACCATGTTTCATCTTGCTTTTAGCCTTCAGCAGAACCCCATCACTCCTCTTCCTCTCTCACCTGAACCAGGAAGAGCCAAGAAAGCATCCCTTGATGAGACAGACCCTTTGTCTGAATTACAATCCTATTTGTCTCCCACTAGTTACTGCAGCATTTCCCAGGGATCCAAAGACCCATAGTTACCATTTCTATAGCAGTCAAGTTTTCCTAAGCACTCTCCATAAATTATCTCATTTAATTCCCATCACACACCTCTGGGGTTAAGTACAACAATGCTGGGGCCATTTTAGAGCTGAGTAAAATGAGTTTCAGAGAGGGTAAGTGGTTTCCCCAAGGCCACACAGTCAGGGTGAAAGTAGAATGCCAACTCAGGTCTTTCTTGGGGACAGGAAGGATTTTGAGAAGTTGCAGATTGGCTGCAAGCAAGCTTTGAGCCTTCACTTCCCCATCAATCTTCAGAAGCCTCACGGAAACTCAGTGTGGCTGAATGAGGAAGTCAGCGCTGGTTTGTTGGTTACAGGGCTTTCCAGTGTGCCCCATCAGTCTTCTGAGTCTGATTCTTTCCTGATTGTATTTTTAAGTACTCCACTGTACACACTACACTGCTTTAAGGCAGTGTTATATTGTGGTCAGAGAGCTGGACTTGAGGGTTGGAAGACCCTCAAGACTTTGACATAACCTGGCTGTGGGACCCTTGGCAGCTTGCTTAATTGTTCAGTGTCCTAGGCAAGTCTCTAAGACTAAAACCTCCTTGATGAGCAAAGAAGAGGGAACTTACTCAGGGAATTCCCTTTGCCAGGGAATCGCAGGTCCCGCCATCCCTATCATTTTGCTTTTAAAAGTTTAATTCATCTTTCATAGCCCTCAAACTGCTTAATTCACTTCAAATGTATTTATCGACTGCTTGGTTCGACCCTGAAGAAGCCAACGTCATCCGCTGCATCCTGAGCCATCACCAGGCATCTTGACGTTGTCTTGCCACTGGACTTTGATGACTCTGGAATAGAGAGTGAGGCTGATGACTTTGTGCTACTCTGGCTCACTGGAATCCAGTTGATCACCCGTGATGTCATTGGTCCTTTTCCAAATGAAGGATGAAGAGCAGCTCTGAGCAGGGTACTCTGCCAAGTGCTGGAAAAACAAATGCAAAGCCAGGTGCCCTCTATGAGTTTACATTCTACTGGGAGGTGGAGGGGAGAGGATATCATTATAATTGCATGCAGGGTATACTGAGGCATATCCTGATGTTTTACAAAAAAACAGCAACTTCTTTTTTATCTTATTTTTTTATTTGTATTTTTAAAGTTTAGTTAAAATTTTTTTTAATTTTATTTTTTAAACCCTTACCTTCCGTCTTGAAGTCAATACTGTGTATTGGTTCCAAGGCAGAAAAGTGGTAAGGGCTAGGCAAAAGTGGGTAAGTGACTTGCCTAGGGTCACACAGCTAGGCAGTGTCTGACGTCAATTTGAACCCAGGACCTCCTGTCTCTGACCCTGACTCTCAATTCACTGAGCCACCCAGCTGCCCCCTAAAATTTTTAAATTAAATTCAGTTAAGCTATCGTTTTTTTCAGTTTGATGAATAAAAAGTCATGCCCTTTAGGGCTGAGTATTCAAATAAAAATTAAATAAAATCCCATGGATGCTACCCTAATGTGTTATGCATGCTGATGTATACAACATAGACACAGTAAATACAAAGCCATTTTAAGAAGGAAATGACACTCTAACGTGGGGAGGAAGGAGAATCAGGAAAGGTCTCCTGGAGGAGGTGGCACCTGACCTGAGCTTTGAGGGTAAAAGTAAGGATGGGATGAGGAAGGAGAGAGGACTTTATAGAGAAGGCACAGAGATGGTTGGTGGGATTTCTTGGAGAGAGGTGGGAGGCCAATTTCACTGGCAAAGAGAATATATGAAGGGGACTAATAGGAAAAGTCTGAAAAGGTAGGTGGGAGACAAATGGTAGAGAGTTTAACATGCCAAGCTCAGGATTTTGTATTTTACCCTAGAGGCAATAGAGAGCCACTGAAGATTTTTGAGCAGAGGAGTGACATTTTATTTATTTAGACCCTCACCTTCTGTCTTAGAATTAATACTGTGTATTGGCTCCAAGGCAGAAGAGTGAGAAGGGTTAGGCAATGGGGGTCAAGTGACTTGTCCGGGGTCACCCAGCTGGGAAGTGTTGGAGATCGGATTTGAACCAAGGACCTCCCTTCTCTAGGCTTGGCTCTCAATCCACTGAACCACCCAGCTGCCCCCTAAGGGTTATTTTTTAAAGCACATTACAAGAGGTACAGAGTACTATTGAGAGGAGGGGGGAGGACAGTTATTGCCATTAATTAAGCATTTACAGTTTGCTAAGCACTTTCCACAATTTATTTCACCTAATTGTCATTACAGTCCTGTGAGGTGAGTACTACTGGTGCCATCCTGCTCATTCTATGACTGAGTCACATGAGGCTGGGGCAAGGGAAGTGATTTGGCCATGATGGCCCCAGCCATGCAGCCATATTTGCACATGGACACCCTCCCCACCGCCAGAGGGAAGGCAGAATTCCAACACAGCTGTCCTCAGTAGCCCAACCAGAGGGAGCCGCCAATAGCTGATGCTTTGTCCCAGACTCCTCCTTTTTAGCTGTTGAATTTTGTTTTTTCCTTCATGGCACTCTGTCTCTTTTTTCTGTAGCATCACCACTGGCCATTGCATCATCACTTCCCTTTCCCCTAGTGCTCTGTGACCCACTGTTTGGATTATCAGGAAGGTAATAGCTGGAGCATTTGAGATGGGGGAAAAAACCAAGAGGAAATGGCTCCTTTTTCCTTCTTTTTTACAGCCTCTTGTTATGGAGGTTCCATGCATGTGAGGCCAGTATGACCACTACAACATGGGCACCACCATGCAGCAGGCACCAATGGCAGCATCGTGGGGAAGAGTTTGAGCTGAACTTGGGCTCTTTCATCTCCACTTCCAAGGCAGAGCTCAAAGGGGAATAAGGAGTGGAATTAGGGAATTATTAGCACCCTTAGAACATGTTGGGGGCTTCCCAGGAGGAGACTCTCTCTCAGTGTACATGGTTAACTGCAGCATTCTGTTAACTTATAATCTTATATTATATATGTAGATACTTATAATATAAATTTATACTCTATAAACTATAATATAAATTTATAATCTATAACTTACAAACATTTGGGGGTGGGGAGAAGGGTTGGAAAGAGTACTGAGAAATAGTCTCCCCTATGACCTTTCAGTGAGAGGGAAGATTTGAACCAGGTTATCCTGACTCCTTCCTGACAATCAGCCTCCTATCCACTAAGCAAGGCTATCTCTCACCTCTTGGATATCTCTTCCTTCAAAAAACAGTAAAACTAGATGACTTAAAAACATATCATCTGGAGCAGCTGGGTGGCTCAGTGGATGGAGAGCAAGGTCTAGAGATGGGAGGTCCTGGGTTCAAATTTGACCTCAGACACTTCCTAGCTGTGTGACCCTGGGCAAGTCATTTGATCCCCCTTGCCTAGCCCTTACTGCTCTTCTGCCTTGGAGCCAACACACAGTATTAACTCCAAGATGGAAGGTAAGGGTTTAAAAAACAAACAAACACATAATCTACGGGAAATGTGTAATTAGAAAATTGTGGGGGGCAGCTAGGTAGCTCAGTGGATTGAGAGCCAGGCCTAGAGATGGGAGGTCCTAGGTTCAAATCCGGCCTCAGCCACTTCCTAGCTGTGTGACCCTGGGCAAGTCACTTGACCCCCATTGCCTAGCTCTTACCACTCTTCTGCCTTGGAGCCAATACACAGTATTGACTCCAAGATGGAAGGTAAGGGTTTAAAAAAAAAAGAAAAAAGAAAATTGTGTACTCTTGGACTTCATCTCCCAGGATCCCTTTCCCTTCATCCTCACTTTTGCATTTGTTACGTGTGTATATAATTTTGTGGCTCCTCCCTCTTGATCTCTCTTCTCTCCTGACTGTGGCTGAGTGAGCTCCCTTTTTATTTTGCTTTTTATTTTATTTTTATTTTAGCTTTTTATTTTAGTTATTATTAATATATCTCATTAAATAGGATACTTGGAGTTATTGTATATTAATTTTTAAGCTTACAGAAAATAATATGGTGGGTGTGTCAGTATGGATGAGTACTTTACATTCACAAGGGAGGGACAATGGAAAGGGGAAGAGGGCTTTAGGTTGGGAGTCGGAAGCACCCAGCTTTGAATCACAGCTCTGCTACTTCCTAGCAATGCCTAGCTATGGAACTCATAACAAGTCCTATTATTGACTTCTCTGGTTCCCAGTTTCCTCCTCCTTAAACTGAGAGGTTTGGAACAACACGATCTCTAAGGTCCTTGCTAACATTGAGTGCTATAATTCTGGATTATATATAGGTTTTTTTTAAATTTATTTTTAATTGAAAATTTTCATTGAATTAATTAATTTAGAATATTTTTCCATGGTTACAAAATTCATGTTCTTTCCCTCCCCCTATGCCCCCCCCCCCCCCCCGCACGCAGCCAACGTGAAATTCCATTGGGTTTTACATCTGTCATTGATCAAGACGTATTTCCCTATTATTGATAATTGCACTAGGGTAATTGTTTAGAGTCTACATCCCCAATCATATCCCCATCAACTCATATGATCAAGCAGTTGTTTTTCTTTTGTGTTTCTACTCCCAGTTTTTCCTCTGAATGTGAGATTATATATAGTTTTTTCTATTTAAATTTTTTTAAAAATTTTATTTAATTAGATGATTTAGAATAATTTTCCATGGTTACAAGACTCCTGTCCCTTCCCTCCCCTCTCCCCACCCCCTTCCTGTATCTGACGCACAATTCCATTGGGTTTAACATGTGTCATCAATCAAGACCCATTTCCTTATTATTAATATTCACACTAGGGTGATCTTTTAGAGTCTATTTTCCCAGCCATAGCCCCAACAACCCATGTGATCAAGCAGTTGTTTTTCTTCTGTGTTTCTACTCCCATAGTTCTTCCTCTGAATGTGGGATTATATATAGTTTTGATATATTACTGAGATCATGGGGTTGATAGAGTTAAAAGCAAATGTGCAAACAAGGATTGTAAAAATAATTCATTCAAATACTTTATGACTAGTAGCCCACATACATTCTTCAATGAGTTTCCTATGATTCTCAGGGTCAAAGGTAGGGCTCTGTCATGATGATTTCCTTCTATGTTTCTCATACACATCACTTCCCCTTTTGATATGACTAATAAAAGTTTGTGAGAATGGAAATAATACTAGATAAAGGTGTGGAGTATTTAACCCTATCTCATAATCTTGCACTATATACTTTGAATTTTTAGATAGCTGTGCAATTATTGGGTGACTCACTCTATTTCTGTTCTCAGTACCCAATGCTTTGACTTGCTCTCCCTTTCTCTAGGAATAGGAAGTTAGGGGCAAGTTTATCTGGCACCATTTAGTTGGGATGCAGCTGAACATAGCTCTCCGAAGCCCTTATTCACCCAATTTTGATATGTGCTATATGTGGGCTCCCAACAACCACAAGCTAATGTAAGCTCTTACCTTACACAGTATTGATTCCAAGATGGAAGGTAAGGGTTTTCAAATAAACAGATAAATAAATAATTCACAAACAAACAAACAAACAAATAAATAAATAAAATAAAGGAAGAGATGTAAACCTTTACCTTACACAGTATTCATTCCAAGATGGACTGTAAGGGTTTTTAAATAGATAGATAATAAATAAATAAATCACAAATAAATAAATAAAAGGAAGAGGTGTAAGCCCTTACCTTACACAGTATTGATTCCAAGATGGAAGGTAAGGGTTTTTAAATAAACAGCTAAAAATAAATAAATAAATAAATAATTCACAAATAAACAAATAAATACAATAAAGGAAGAGGTATAAGCCCTTACCTTACACAGTATTGATTCCAAGATGGAAGGTAAGGGTTTTCAAATAAACAGATAAATAAATAAATAATTTGCAAATAAATAAATAAATACAATAAAGGAAGAGGTTATCTTACACAGTATTGATTCCAAGATGGAAGGTAAAGGTTTTTAAATAAATAGATAAATAAATAAATAACCCACAGATAAACAAACAAACAAATAAATAGAATAAAGGAAGAGTCCAAGGACTAGGGTGCTACCAGTGATTACACTGTAACTACATAGACCCACCATGTGCTTTGCTAAGTCCATATTTTCTCTCATCATAAAACATAAACTGTCTTCTACCTACATGATCCCTTTCTTGGTTTTGTCCCCCCTCACCCCAACTCCATCACTGTTGAGGGCGGTAGGGTCAGGAATGTTCTCTTATAGGAGGTGGTACTTGAGTTGAGTCTTTTTAGGAAATTAAAGATTCAAAGAACTAGAGGAAAGAAGTAGTCTATTATAGGCATAGAGGAAAGTCTATACCAGTGATGGTGAACCTTTTAGAGACTGAGTGACTAAACGGCAAGCCTCATGCTGCATGTGAGCCCCCTGCCTTACCCCAGATTGGGAAGGGGTGAGAAGCACTCCCATTGGGTAGGTGATGAGAAAAATGTCCTCAGACATGTGTGGAGAGGGGGAGGAGTGCATCCCCTTCTGGTAAGCATGCCAGAGGTTCACCAACGCAAGTCTATACAAAGACAGTGTAATAAAAGATGGGATTTTTTTTGGAGGTCTCTATGTAGCATAGTGGATAGAGCACTTGACCTGGAGTGAGGAAGACCTGAGTTCCACTCCTGTCTCAGATATTTACTAGCTGCATGACCCTGGGCAAGTCACTTAATCACTGCCTGGATCAGTTCCCTCATCTGTGTTATGAGATTCATAACAATAGCACCTACCTCCCAGGGTTGTTGTGAGAATAAAACTAAGTATTTTTCATGGTTTTTCTTTTTCTTTTTAATTTTATTTAATTGATTAACTAAGAAAAATTTTCCATGGTTACATAATTCATGTTCTTTCCCTCCCCTCCTCCCACACCACTGGGTAGCCAATGTTTAATTCCACTGGAAAACATAGTATTTGTAAAAGAAATAGTTGAGGGTGAGGCCCTGGTAAAGTAATTGAAAGTGAAAGTCCATATATATTGAGGAAAGGGATAAAATTTCCCTGTTTCCTGCGTAGCTTTTCAGTAAATCTCTCTATTCATTACCTCAATGTGTTAAAGGCCTGCAATGTCCAAAGCACTGAAAGAGATGCCATGAAAAATGAGGGCACCTGCCCTTTAAGAGCTTATGGTCTTCATTTGTTCCAAGAGCTTCTTGGGGCATTATTGAGGCATTATTCAAGCCTTCCAAGGTTCTCCAGTTTAATGGAAGAGCCTCAGGCCAGATGTCACAGAGAAGAAAGGAAGAAAAGGCGGCAGAGTTGCCAACTCAAAGATTGTGTCTCTCCACAAAGGGGAAGAAAGCAGCTAGAGAATTATGTGCAAGAAAACAGGATAATTGGGACACCTTACAGGCCTGATGGTAAGGATTAAGAGTGCTATCAGTTGGAATTATCTGCCTTGGGCTGCACTTACTACATTTCAGGCAAAATAGATGCAAAGTGTTAAGCTGCAAGTTGCAAGGTGTCTCCTGATGCACTGGATGGGGATGGGGATGGGGTGGGGCAGGAATGGAAGTGGTCCAGCACAGATCCAGTGGGGACCTTGAACCAGTCCGGCTCCTAATACAGTTACAGTATCTGATATTTCTGTCCCTGATGTGGACTAAATCACTTCCACAAAATGAATGAAGGCTTACCAAGATAGGCTGGCACACTACAATTCACTCTTGGGGTTTTAATTTGCATTTTCTTTAATGCAAACATCTAGTGAATGCAAAATCACAAGGAACATTTTTATTCGCCAACCAAAGAAACTAAGATTTAATTTTTAAAACTTACCAACTAAATACTAAAAAATCAAGCAAAAATTGAAATACAAATTTTCTTTTTTTTTTTTTTGTGAGAGAGGAAAGAGATGAAAGTGTGCCAGGGTACCCCTGCCTTGTATTGCCACCTATGCTTGTAGACATGATCACAAAATCACAGCTAGAAGGGAGCTCAGAGGGTACCAGCCTCATCCTTATTAGAATAAAGACTCCTTTAACATCCCAAATGAAAAGTCTCCCAGCTTTCACTTGAAGATTTCCAGTGAATGATAACCTACTGCCTCCCAAAGTAGTTCATTCCATGTGTGGGATTACCATTGGGAAGTTTTTTCTTATATGACAAAAATATTCCTCTTATTACTTCATGTTTTGTCTTCTGGGACCAAACAAAATAAACCTAATCTTTCACATGTTAGCTCTTCAAATACTTGAAGCCAATCACACCCTCTGTAAGGAAGGAAGGAAAGGGAAGGAGAAAGGAAGGAAGGAAGAAAGGAAGGAAGGAAGGAAGAAAGGAAGGAAGGAAGGAAGGAAGGAAGGAAGGAAGGAAGGAAGGAAGGAAGGAAGGAAGGAAGGAAGGAAGGAAGGAAGGAAGGAAGGAAGGAAGGAAGGAAGGAAGGAAGGAAGGAAGGAAGGAAGGAAGGAAGGAAAGGAAAGAAGGAAGGAAAGAAGGAAGGAAGGAAGGGGGAAGGAAGGAGAGAGAAAAAAGGAAGGGAGGAAGGAAGGAAGGAAAGGAAAGAAGGAAGGAAAGAAGGAAGGAAGGAAGGAAGGAAGGAAGGAAGGAAGGAAGGAAGGAAGGAAGGAAGGAAGGAAGGAAAGAAGGAAGGAAGGAAGGAAGGGAGGGAGGAAGGAAGGAAGGAAGGAAGGAAGGAAGGAAGGGAGGGAGGGAGGAAGGAAGGAAGGAAGGAAGGAAGGAAGGAAGGAAGGAAGGAAGGAAGGAAGGAAAGGAAGGAAGGAAGGAAGGAAGGAAGGAAGGAAGGAAGGAAGGGAGGGAGGGAGGGAGGAAATAAGGAAGGAAGGAAGGAAGGAAGGAAGGAAGGAAGGAAGGAAGGAAGGAAGGAAGGGAGG
This sequence comes from Monodelphis domestica, assembly GCF_027887165.1. Classification (NCBI taxonomy): domain Eukaryota; kingdom Metazoa; phylum Chordata; class Mammalia; order Didelphimorphia; family Didelphidae; genus Monodelphis; species Monodelphis domestica. Next base: position 47,753,115 of record NC_077234.1, read on the forward strand.
AAAGAAGGAAGGAAGGAAGGGAGGGAGGAAGGAAGGAAGGAAGGAAGGAAGGAAGGAAGGAAGGAAGGAAGGAAGGAAGGAAGGAAGGAAGGAAGGAAGGAAGGAAGGAAGGGAGGAAAGAAGGAAGGAAGGAAGGAAGGAAGGAAGGAAGGAAGGAAGGAAGGAAGGAAGGGAGGAAGGAAGGATGGAAGGAAGGAAGGAAGGAAGGAAGGAAGGAAGGAAGGAAGGAAGGAAGGAAGGAAGGGAGGGAGGGAGGAAGTGACCAGGTTGTTAAGGGCTTTAGATGCCAAACAGAGGACTTTATTTTCTATCCTGGAGGTAATAGGGAGCCAGTGATTCTCTAATTCTGAACCTGTCCCTACAAATGGGCCTCTTCCTAGATCTTCATTCATTGGCAGGGCCAAGTGACTGCTGGATACCACTCCTCATTCTCAGTTTTTGGCTCCAATCCCTTCTCTATTCTCAGGATCATGAGTCATGGCCCATGTTCTTCCCTGGGGATGGAGCTGGTAGTCTACATGTTTGTTCAACCATCACAAACAAAAATTGCACATGACAACAGCAATATAAACATATTCTCACCCTCCTGTCATTTCTCCTCCAACCTTCTTCTTCTCCTCTTTTTCCAGCCCCACATACTAATTGGACACAGTCAAATCACCACAGGAACACTGAAAGAAATCCCAACTAAATTGAGTTGGAATTACTGATCCAAGAAAGCAGAAAAAAAAATAAACAGGAGGCAGAAAGCAGATTGGGTGGGTGATAAATAAGCCTAAAGCCAAGTAAGGCAATGTAGGTTAAGTTGAACAAAAAGCTGAGAGCCAGAAGGACAGGGAATGAGACGTCACATCACAGTAACTATGCACAGCACCATCATACAAGGTTGTAGAAGACACTGGGGTTGGCAGAACAATATGGCCCTCGCAAAACATTGAGCATCTAAAGGAAGAGCCTCACCAAAAACTAGTGGATGCGCAAGGTGGTGTGTGTTAAGGGTAAATGGAAAAGGGCCATTCAGTTGAAGTACAGCGAAGTGGACCAAGACTTAATGGATAGATAATGTGTGAAGTGACAACATTGTACTTAGAATAAAGACAGAGAAAAGCAGGTCAGTTGTGTGATACCTGATCAACACAGTTCTACTAATGGAAAGATCAAATGCTATCTGAGGACATTAACTGTGGAATGCATACACAGGAAAGAACCACATTGACTTATAAATGGCTAGGGAAGCTTTAAAAAACCCCACCAAAAAACAGAAATAGTCTGGAATGGATGAGATTTTGTTTCAGTTTGTGGAGTTATTAATTCTGAGTTTGAAATCTGGGGCTTCTCTGATGTAATTAGTCATTAGGCTTATTCAGAAGTTTTCCTATAGAGTTGGAGTCAACAAGGGAGAAAGGGTGGAACTTTTAAGGAGTGAGAAAAAAAAAAGACCTAGTTGGGTCATGAAATGCAAGGTGGAGTAGGAAAATGCTGATGATTATTGTATTGCTAATCAGTCAACAAGAACTGATTAAGAACCACTAAATGCCAGGTACAGGATGATTCTCCAATAACAGGGGGAGAAAAACTCAGGGGATTGAGAGCCAAACTTGGAGATGGGAGGTCCTGGGTTCAAATTTGGCTTCAGACACTTCCTAGCTGTGAGACCCTGGGCAAGTCACTTAAGTCCCATTGCCTAGCTCTTACTACTCTTTTTCCTTGGAACCAATACACAGTATTGATTCTAAGGCCAAAAGTAAAGGTTTAAAAATCAAAGAAAGCCTAAACAATATGCACATAGACAAAGACAGAGAAAGAAAGATAGATTGATTGTTAGAGAGATAGATCAGTAGATAGATTGATAAATAAATGGATGGATGGATGGATGGTAGATAAGTATAGAGTTAGAGATAGGTAGACAGAGATAGAGATCGATGGGCAAGACAAAAATAGATAGAAACAAACATTGACATATAATATCTGTATATTTTTATTCTATATTTGTACCCATATAAAATGAATCTAAAATAACCTAATACAATGAAGGAAGGCACTGGAGACTAGGAGGAACAGAAAAGACCAATATAACAGAAACAGATCATTTTAGGAAGGGATACAGCAATATTCCTACTGTACCCATTATACCTATTGACTGACTTCCTCAGAACAAAATTTGGAAGCAAGGGCTTTTTATAAAGAATACTACTAATAGATGACATTTGTTAGGGTTCACAGAGTCATTCAACAAGCATTTTACATATATTTCTTTATTTGATTCTCATGACCCCTATGAGGAAGGTTATTAGTATTAGTATCTCTATTTTACAGATAAGGAAACAGAAACACAGAATGATAAAATTGTTTTTACATAGGGTCTGAGGCAGGATTTGAACTTGGGTGTCTTTTTGACTCCAAGTGAAACAGGTTATTATGTAAGGCTACCCCTTGTGAACAAAAATCATTCTTAATCAAATGAAAATGTGATAGACTCAGAAAATACATCTTTCTTTGAAATTTTTTTCCAATGCCCAAAATGTAATTAAAAAAAATTAAGCTCCTACTGTATGCTTAATAAATCAATCTTTACTATCTCTATGAGGCATTCTTATCACCCCCCCATTTTACAGATGAGGAAACTGAGGCAGTCAAGTTATGTGACTTTCCCAGGGTCACAGATGTGAGGTCATATTTGAATTCAGGTCTTCCTGACTCTAAACTTCTTGAATTCCAAACTGAAGACCACTACTGCCTCTAATTGCATGGAATTTTATTTAGGACAAAAAACAAACAAAAATAACAAAGTTAAATCCAAGCCTTTTGTAATAAAATATGTATTGTATCTCCTCATAAACAGATAGTGTTTCTTAGCCTCTCTCCACTGAAGAAGATTCATTTTGAAAAAAAGTTTCATTGATGCCTTTAAAAACATTTATTCTTTTAAAATATCTTTTGATGGGGTCAACTAGGTGGCCTAATGGTTTGAGAACAGTCCTAGAGATGAGAGATTCTGGGTTCAAATGTGGCCTTAGACATGTCCTAGCTGTGTCACTTGGGTAAGTCACTTAACCCCCATGACCTAGCCCTTACTGCTCTTCTGCTTTGGAACCAAAACTCAATATTTATTCTAATCAGAAGATAAGGGTTTTTAAAACAACAAAAAAAATTTTTTAAAAGAAGTCAAGGGTTTAAAAAATGTCTTTTTTTTTTTTTTAACCCTTACTTTCTTTCTTAGAATCAATACTGGGTATTGGTTCTAAGGCAGAAAAGTTTACGGTAAGGGGCTAGGCAATGGGGGTTAAGTGACTTACTCAAAGAATGTCCTCTTTCTATTTTTTTTAAACCCTTACCTTCCATCTTGAACCAATACTGTGAATTGGTTCCAAGGCAGAAGAGTGGTAAGGGCTAGGCAATGGGGGTTAAGTGACTTACCCAGGGTCTCACAGTTAGGCATTGTCTGAGGCCACATTTGAACCCAGGACCCCTCATCTCTGGACCTGACTCTCAATCCACTGAGCAACCCAGCTGCCCCCTCTTTGGTTTTTCTAACATTTTCATTTCCAAATATAGCCTGCCCTAATTCCCTACCTGGTTACCATGCCTTGTAACAAAATAAAAAATAAGTAAAGAAAGAAGAAAGATAAGAGGGAGGAAAAAACCCCAGTTTAGTCAAAATAGTAGATACAGTGTTCCCTGTTCATAGTTCCCTTCCTTTGACCTTTTATCTGTAAATCAGTCATTTCCTAATAGAAACTCTCTCACCCTACATTGAACTCTCCAATATAACAAAGAAAAACTCTCCAGCAAAACCAATTGACCAAGAGACCATATTGGGAAATGTAAGTAACATTCCACACTCGCCCTTTCTCCTAAGAGAAGGAATGTATGTTTCATTATCAAGTCTGGGACTGCGGCTGATCCTCCTAAATGCTCAAGGACAGTCCAGCTTCCCATTATTGTCCTTTTCATTTCTCTGATTGCAATCGTGTCGGTGATTCTTGGTTCTGCTGACTTCCTAATGCACCAGTTAATACCAATGTTGCCACGTTTCTCTGAATTCTTTATATATGTGATGACAATAAATTTCTTAAGATAGAATATTATCAAATTCCATTTATTCAAATCCTGGCTCTACTACTTCTAACTGGAGTGACTTTGAGCAAATCTCTTAACCCGGGACTTGGTTTCCTCATGTTAAGTGAGAAGCTTGTACTAGATAATCATGATGGGTTTTTCCGAATCCAAGAACCTATTTGCCATATGTTCTACTATTTCCTAGCCAATGGACACCCGCTTTCTTTCCAGCCCCTTGCTGCTATGAACATTCTGGTCCATAGAATACATTTCTTTCTGTCTTTTGCTTCCCTGGCATTCAATACCTTGTATGGGATCACTGGGGCCAAGTATGAACCTTTTAGCCCCATTTTTTTTTTGCTTATTTCCCAAACTGTAAAAAGGTTTCTTCTTGTAAGATGTGTTGAATGTATATTAAACACACAGACCACAACAAAATTATTTCAAGACTGAAAGGCTGGAGGCATGCCAACTGACAGATGAATGAGTATGAAAAGCAGAAGTCCAACTTGGAGTATTTGAAATGCTGTATAATGAAGACTGGTGAATGCAGAAGAGCAAGAAATATGACATAATTAAACATACTCTTGATTTACAGAGCCCAGGAGAAAAATAGGTCATTTAAAGATGTCATTAATGTAACCAGCTTTCATTTTATGAAGGGCTCAGCATTGAGGTAAATTAGTAACTGCCACTAACTGACTCTGTGACCTTGGGCAAGTCACTTTGTTTCTGTATGATTTCCTTGGTAGGAAGAACAAGGGGTGAGGAAAATGTCTTTTGTCATTGGTGTTTGGGCAAATCACTTACCCTCTGTTTGCCTCAGTTTCCTCAGCTGTAAAAATAGGGGTAATAATAGTACCTACCTCCTGGGGTTGTTGTGAGGATCAAGTGAGAGAATATTTATCAAGCTCCTGGCACACAGTAGAGAATATATAAATGAAAGCTTTTATAATTAGAATGAGAGGGGGCAGCTGGGTAGCTCAGTCAGGCCCAGAGATGGGAGGTCCTGGGTTCAAATGTGGCCTCAGACACTTTCCAGTTGTGTGACTCTGGGCAAGTCACTTAACCCCCATTGCCTAGATCTTACCACTCTTCTGCCTTGGAACCAATACACAGTATTGACTCCAAGATGGAAGGTAAGGGTTTAAAAAAATAATAATTAGAATGAGATTCAAATCCAGATCCTCAGACTTCTGTGTTCTCGATCCACTGTCCTTGATTTGTAAAGCTGCTTTCTCTGTCCTCTTCTGGGAGATGTTGGGTTTTTCTTATTTTTTTGTGATGGTCACCTGAATTAAGCTGTTCTAGTTAAAGATGACTGAGGCAACATCACTCCTTCTGTCCATTTCCCAATTTTCCAGAATCTATGACTTGTTTAAACAGGCCAGATAGGAGTTGCTAAAATAGTGGTCAGCACCTCACTCTCCTCTTCTCATTTCACATTAACTTTGATCTTTGCTCTAAATAGTTGGTAAATCTGGCTCTAAGTACAACTGATTTTGAAATGACGATTAAGTCTGTAATCGGTAGTTTATGGTCTATGAGGATAGAGTTCATCTCATTTTTTTCAATAACCTTGACATTTAGTGCTCATATCATCCAGAACCTTCTGATCCTCTTTCTCCAAAAATATATTCATGCTCTACAAGTATGAGGCTTCTGACTTCATCTTTTAGGGGGATGGTTTAAAATCTTTTCTCTCTTTCATTGCCTTAGCCCAGTTCACATTTTTTAAAATGTTTTTTGGCCACCATTTCTGTATTCATTTTTTTTTTGGCACTGAAATTGCAGATTATCAAGGTATAAGCTGATTTTGTTTAGAGTATCCTATCAAGGGATTTATAAAATTTATTTCCTTCATCATCTGCCACAGATGTCAAGACATCGGCCACAATTGTTTGTTTGCAAGTGATCCTGAACTCAACAAATGGAGATGACCAAGAGTTCTCTGAAATGGCATTTGTTGTTGCCTTTTGTCACATGACAAAACCAACACTGCCAAGTCCTTTCTTCTGTCTCTCATGAGAAGAGATAACTTGTCCTTCCATTTACCTGAAACTCTTTGATGGTTCCTGGTTTCACTTCTAGTGAGAATGTCATGGTCCCCAAGATTGAGAACTGGAAGCAATGGGAGGGGTCATCTAAACCAACCTTCTCATTTTACTGATGAGCAAGCAAGGTCTAGAATGGTTGAGTTTTCTAAGGTCACACTATTGATCAGTGGCAGAACTATGGTTCTCCTAGAGGTCTTCTACCTCCAAAACCTCTGCTCAAGTCTCTTCATGTTGTCTTCCTTTCCATATGAATTAGATTTATTTCCTCTAGAAGCATGTCAACTTGTTGATTAAAGATTTTGAACAAATAGCCACAGATTATATTTGTTGATAGTGTAAGAACTATGTGCAGAGTGTTATAAGATATACTGAATTTGGAATCAGAAGACCTGGATCTGAATATCAGTTCTGTTTCCTAGTCATTTATCCTCTCTGAACCTCATTTCAAAGAGTTGAACAAGCAGATCTTGAGGGTTGCATCCAGCTCTGACCCCAGTGATCCAAGAAACTTTATTATGAATAATAATAAATAACTGCTTGGGAGGTGACATGATGTGGTGGAAAGAAGACCAATCCTGGAGACAAAAAACGCTGAATTCAAATCTTGTCCCTAATACATAGATTGATTTCATGGCCCTGGGAAAGTCATTTAACTTGTATTATTGAAAAACTGCATCAGTGGATGGAGTGTCTGTGTGAAAAATTCTCAATGTAAGTGAAACAAAAGAACCATATTTTGTCCCTTAATAAATAAAAAAAGAGAGAGAGAAGCTACTATCCCACAGGATGAGAGGTAGCCTGTTGTGGTAGTAACATGTAATTGTGGAAAAGGCATTAGATTTTGTAGTTAATGGACCAAATTAAATTCTTATTTTATCTCTGTCAATAAATACCTACAAGTCCTCACAGCTTCTCTGGTCCTCAGGTCCTCCATCTGTAAAATGGAAATGTTACACTGGACCCCTTCTAAAGTCCCTTTCAGCTCCAAGATTCTAAGATAGAGGGCAGTGAGAGAGCTTAGTGGATGGAGAGCCAGGCCTAAAAATAGGAGGTCAAATCTGGTCTCAGACATTTTCCGATCTGTGATCCTGGGCAAGTCACTTAACCCTATTACCTAGCCCTTACCACTCTTCTGCCTTGGAACTAATATATAAGGTGGAATCCAAGACAGAAGGTAAGGGTTAAAAAAAAAAAAGACTCTATGATACAATACTTATTTTGAGACCTAAATAAGAAAAAGCATGTGAAAACACTTTGAAAATGGTAAAATGCCATATAAATGTACATATTTTATTTTATAATGTAAAGACTATGAGGTATTATTTATAATATACTACAGTGTAAGAGTAATTCACTTTTTATTTATTTCATTACCATTTACTTACAAAGTACCTTCACATCCAAATCCAATTTGTGCCTGCTCAGTAGTCTAGATTTTTCATTTTACATTAAGAAACTGAGTCTTCCAGTAGTAGTTAAGGGACTTGGCCAAGGTAAATAAGATAGAAAGTAAGTAGCAAAGTTAGGATCAGAGACCAGGACCCTTAACTACAAAGGCAACCTTGTTTCTGATCCTTGGGAAGTCTATTTACAGGGAGATGAGGGGAAGGAAGGAAGGAAAGGAAGGAGGGAGGGAAAGGAGTGGGGAGAGACAGAGAGAGAGAGAGAGAGAGAGAGAGAGAGAGAGAGAGAGAGAGAGAGAGAGAGAGAGAGAGAGAGAGAGGGGAGGAAGAGAGGGGAGAGAAAGAGAAAAAAGAGAGAGGAGAGAGAGAGAGAGAAAGAAAGGAGAGACAGAAACAGGAGACATAGAGACAGAGCGAGAGAGAAATAGAGGAGACAGAGAAAGAAAGAGAAAGGAGAGACAGAAAAGAGACAGAGAGAAGGAGGAGAGAGAAAGAGAGGAGACAGAGACAGAGAAGCATACACAAAAACAGACAAGAGACAGAGGTAGGCAGAGAGAGTAAAAGAGGGAGGAGAGAGAGAGAGAGAGAGAGAGAGAGAGAGAGAGAGAGAGAGAGAGAGAGAGAGAGAGAGAGAGAGAGAGAGATCTACAAATTGATCTTCTTGCGAGAAAGTTCCTTGCAATGTCTGCAGAGTCCCATAGCCATCTCATTTCTATTCAAGCAGTGGAAAGTCTGGATGTGATCCTTTAATCCCTGGGTGATGTGGCCCTCACTTCCCCAGAGAGACAATGGGGCTGTTTGATTTGGCGATTTGGCAATTAGTCACGTGCCCAGATCAAAAGTGACTTATCTGTAATGTACATTATGACTAACTAGTAACTAAGCAGTTTCATTGTGATCTCGGTGTCAGTGGAATTCCTGACACCTATCCAACGGTTAAGTCATATTGCATGATTGTCCGATGACATCACCGGCCTGCAAGGTGATTGGCCCAAGAAGAAAAGACAACCCCCCAAAGTTTCCTGGACTGATTATCAGCCTTTCCGGTATCTGAACGAACGACTTGTACTGTACCGGGCTGCGGGACAGCCAGAGAAAATGTATTTAAAGTGGTTTCTGCTCCTTGTCGGGGGTTTTTGGTGTGTCATTGAAAACCCCAGACAGCAGCACAGGACGAGGCAGGCATGCAGCCCCAGGGGAGATTCTCAGAGTCTCCCACATCCCTAATTGTTAGAAGAGTCGGTTCTTCCCTTTGGCTGGCCGGCACCACTCCTAGAGGTGTGGGGTGAAAGAACTGAATAGAGAGGGAGTCTCTTGTCATGAAGGCATTTCATTTTTCACAGCACTAAGGACGGACTTCTCTTTTGAAGGAGTTTTTTTTTTTTTTTAAACGAGCCTTCCATCTGCTGAGCACAGACACCAAAGAGATAGGTCAGCTGGGACCCAGCTGAAGATCTGATGTGGCTGAGAGCCTGGCTTTTTTCCAAGAGAAATAGTCGTCTGGGTTAACCACCATGTAAAAAAAAATACACTTCTGAAATAAAACTACTACAATTATAAAAAAACAAACAAACAAAACTCTAAACATGGAAGTTTTAAAGTTTATCCATGGAAATGTTTGAAAATTGGTACTGGGGTCTGTCTGGTTTTGTTATAATAATCACCAGGATGATTAATATCATGAGGCTTATTCTTTAATCAGGTTATAATGCCATGATTCAAAAGGAGGGGAGACAGAAGGATGCCGGGAATCACATCATCCTGGTCTGGGACTGGTATTACAGGATCCACTGGATGGGAAGAGTGGCCTCCTCAGCTGACCATCCTGTTTGTTGTAGGGAAAAGATCACTGGGCTCAAAGTCTCTTTGTGACCTTAGACAAGTTGCTTCTTTTCATTGAACCCCAAATTACTCAACTATAAAAGGCAGGGAGAAGGGGGGGGGTTGCATGATCTCTAAAGTGCCAATTTAACATTTTATGCTTCTGGGAAGAGGGACTGTCCTTGTGAAGGGATGCCTTTCGTGTTTAGCACGGGTTGCCGGGACTTACTTTAAGGGTGGGTGCAGTCCTGGATGAGAATCAAAATTCTTGGGGAGTCCGATGTGTAGGCATTTATGCATCACCCAGATGGTGGTTTAAATATCATTTTGGGGTCTCTGGATGACCCAAATCTAGATCCATTAGGGAGACTCGTTTTTTTTCCTTTTAGCTTTCCCCCTCTTTCCTTCTCTCTCCCCCTCTTCTGCTAGAGCTACTCATCTGCCCCGCCTTTCTTTAGTAATCAGTCTCCACCTCGCACATGCTCACTTCTTTTCTATAGTTTCCCTCCCCCTCTCCCCCCTTTAGCACAATCTCAGTTCTCTGGAATGTGGCCACCCATAAGCAATGACACACATTTTCAAAGGGCTTTAGAAATTCAAGTGATTAGTGAGCTTTATTTTGCTAAAGGGGGAAGGGCAGCTTCATTGCACATGTATAATCTCTGAATCTATCACTATTTAGGCTTTTCTTGCTTTATTAAAACTTGATATATGAGAACTTGAAATTACAAACCCAATCTTTTAAATGGTGATAAAGCAAGTACACTATCCAAAAGATCCTTTTTATGATACAAAAAAAAAAATGCCATCCTGTCCTTTGGAACAGAGAGCTCTCCTGGTGCTTTTAAAATCTACTTCTGTTTATAGAATCCCAGTTCATTCATTCATTCATTCATTCATTCATTCATTCATTTTATTCAACAAATATTTACTGAATGGTAATGCCCTGAGAGTTAAAGGGTGGGGGGTGGGTCTGTGATAAATAAATAATGTGTGAAAATGGTCTCTGTCCTCATTAACAAGTTATAAGGATGGCACAATCTAATGAAGGGAGGAGGATATATGGATGAATAACTATATTGTAAGGACAGATGACATTAGGGCTATGAAAGGGGCAAAATGTGTCATGGAATTTGAAAAGAAGAGAATCATAATAAGAGTAATAATAATGATAGAGACTATTTATACACTTTAAGGTTTGTAAAGCACTTTATATGTTTTTTTCTCCTGATCCTCACAAGAACCCTGTAAGGTAGATATGATCTCCATTTTACAGATGAGGAAACTGAGGCTGAGAGTTCAGTGACTTCCTCAGAGTCACCCAGCTAATAAGTATTTGAGATAGCATCTGAGTTCATTTTCAGGGATCATGACCCCCCCAAAAAAAGAAGAGAAAGGCTTCATGGAAGAGATAGCTTTTATATTGGATCTTTAAAAAGGGGAAGTATTTTGTTGGGTAGAGATAGATGAGATGGTGAAGCTTTAATAAACAAAAAAAGTAATATTAGTAAAGAACCAGGGAAAGGGAAGGAGGAGGATAAGTAAGGTCTGCCTTACATGAATTACCTTACATTCTTCAGGAATTGTGGCATGGTGGGTAAAAATACTGCATTTGAAATGACAGGACCTCAGTTTGAATCCCAGCTCTGAAATTTCCTACCTCTGTGATTTTGGACAAATCACTTAATTTTTCTGAATCTCAGTTTCTCATCTGTAAAATGAGTGGGTTAGACTTTGATGGTCTCTTTCAGCCTAAACCTATGCTCTTAAGATACACTGAAGAAAGTGAGGCATATACCTGTAGTCCCTGATATAAATTCGTGTTGATGGTCAGCTTTTCTAAAAGAAGAGAGTACCATGGAGTAACATGGCTTCTCTTCCCTAGAAATTGAAGAAGAAAAGTAAACTAAGAGTACTTATGTCTGATGATCCAGATTCTCCTGTCAAACTTGCCCATTGGTACATGTGTCTCCATTTTGATGAAGGTATGTGAGAATCTAGTTCTATAAACAATCCTTGGCTGCCCACAGGGTGTTGTTTACTCCATTGGTTCCCAAGAGATTTGGTCATCTGACTTGTTGAGTACCTTCAGGTAAGTCACTAACTTTTCTCCTTGGCCCATATTCCTTAGCTATAAAATTGGCAAAGTGCCTCTGAGGGTGGTATGAAGAATCAGTCCACTGGAGTCTGGAGTTCTGATACTGTGTTGATCTTATATGTAATAGGTTATATAAATGTTAACTAAATTCAGAGAAGCTTAACATCAAAAATTGGCCATTGGGGTTCGAGTGAAAACACCAAAGAAAAACAACTGCTCAGTGACATGGGTTGAAGGGGATATGATTGGAGATATAGACTCTAAATGAACATCCTAGTGCAAATACCAACTACATGGAAATGGGTTTTGATCAAGGACACATGCAATACCCAGTGGAATTGTGTGACGGCTGTGGGAGGGGAGGGAGGAATAGAAAATGATTTTTGTAACCAAGGAATAATGTTTGAAATTGACCAAATTTTTAAAAAATTGGCCATTGGTAATTAATTTTTTCATCCATAACAGTTCCTAAGTCATAGAAGAGTTGCATTTTTCATTGGTAGAAACTATACTCCCATCAATGAAATGATGTATTCTTGAAGTAGAAGTTGGTGCGTTCCTATAATCTCTACTGTTAGAGGAGACTGGGAATCACTTGAGTTTGGAGTTCTGATCTGAAGTTGGGCTAACATGGCTAGAAGAGGTCCAGATTGGGAAGACAACAGGCTAAAGCCTTTGGGGTTAGGCCAATGAGATACTGCTGTACTTCCATCCAGGCCAAGATAGGGAGACCTGACTTCTAGTCTCTCTCTCTCTCTCTCTCTCTCTCTCTCTCTCTCTCTCTCTCTCTCTCTCTCTCTCTCTCTGTCTCTCTCTGTCTCTCTGTCTCTCTGTCTCTCTCTGTCTCTCTCTCTCTCTGTCTTCATCTTTCTCTCTCTTTGTGTCAGCCTGCCTGTCTAAAATATATAATAATTATCACCTATATGTAGAAGTTCATTGGAAGTTGAATCAGAATTACTGGAAGGCTGTGTGAGCTTTCAATGGCTTAAGTAAATCCCTTTAACAACTCAGCTCACAACTTGTCAATGATTTAACAGAAAAGTACAATGGGAGGCCTTATGAGCTTGAAGCTGAGATGGGTGAAACTCTTCAGCTAATAAATACAGAAGGAGGGTTTGAACTCATGTCTTCTTGATTTTCAAAGACTATCACTCTACCTACTGTATCATGTTCCCTTTCTGGATACAGATTTAATAATGAACTTCATTAATATAGAACCTTATCCTAATTTTACACTTAAGGAAATTTAACACCAACAAAGTTAAAAGACTTGCCCAGGGTCACATAACTAGTAAGTGTCTGAAGAGAACTCAGGTTTTCCTGACTCCAGGCTTGCTGTATCTGCTGTCTAGGTGATCATTGGAGGAATCAATGAAATGGTCTTTTAAAGTCCCTCTTGCTTCACAGAACTATGATTCTATAAATAATAATAACAGTGATGATAATATTAGCAACTGACATTTATAAGTTGCTTTAAAGCTTGCAAAATGTTTTTATATGTTATCTTATTTCAGTCTTGGAACGACCCTATGAGGTAGGTACCAGATGTACAATTCTGTAAATTTCCCCAAATTGAGGTTCAAAGAGTTGTCCATGGTCACAGTAAGTCAGAGCTTTTTCTGATCTTTTGCATTTGGTCTTCACCAAGACCCTAGCTATTGAAGTGGACCAGGACCACTATGGCTCAAGGATTAGAAAAGTAGGAGAGGAAAGAGAGAAAAGAATGATGGTCAACAGATGTGCCTAAATTTCCATTCTGGACACATTTTGCCATTAGAAAACAATGTATTGGGGGCAGCTGGGTAGCTGGGTAGCTCAGTGGATTGAGAACCAAGTCCATAGACAGGAGGTCCTAGGTTCAAATCTGGCCTCAGACACTTCCCAGCTGTGTGACCCTGGACAAGTCACGTAACCCCCATTGCCTAGCCCTTACCACTCTTCTGCCTTGGAGCCAATACACAGTATTGATTCTAAGATGGAAGGTTGGTTTATTTAAAGAAAGAAAACAATGTATAATTATGTTCTCAGGCTATAAAAGTTGTCTAGTTCATAATGTAGATGAGATATCTTTGGGGCATAACCATTTGTTACATTACTGCTAAAGGAAGATTCTGCGTTCTGAACAACCAACTGGAAAATTAGAAAACAAACCTTTTGCCAATTAAGAATAATGGAAAGATGAAATATTTGTTGTGAGGACCCATGTTTGAATCCTGACTCTACTAATTAGTCTTGGGAAAATCATGTCATCTTTCTGAGCCTCCATGTTCTTGTCTATTAAAATAGAGTCATTGGACTAAATTATCTCAAAGGTTCCTTCCTATTCTAAATATTGCAATTATGCATTCTGCACCATATGTCTAGATGGCATAGTGAATAGTGTTGAACTTGGGAAGACCTGAGTTCAAATTCAACTTTACTGATTATGTGGTTATGGCCAAGCAAGTAATTTTTTCCAAGTTCCCTATCTATAAAATGGCTATAACAGCAGTTATGTCATAGGTTTAAAATCTCTATAAAATGTACACTTTATAGCTTTCTTCTCTTTCCTAGGAAAAAGCAAAGGTCCAGATCATATATTATAATGGATATTAATAATCATAAAAGGAATCAGGAAGATCTGAATTTAAATCTGGTCTTGGACACTTACTAGCTATGTGACCCTGAGCAAGTCATTTAACCTTGTTTGCTTCAATTTTCTCAACTATGAAATGAGGTGAAAGTGATGCCAAATCCCTCTAGGATCTTTACCAAGAAAACCCCAAATGGGGTCACAGAGAGTTGGACATGACAGAATAACAAAAACATTCATATAGCACTTTAAAGTGTGCAAAGTATTTTGTGTATATTATTTCATTGTAGCCCTGTAGATTTATTAGCTCCTTTTTTCAAATGAGGAAACTGAGGATGAATGGCAGGATTGGAATTTGCACCCTCCTGACTTAAGCCCACCAGGACATCTTGCAGCCCTAACTATAAAAAAATGAATAAAATTTCATTTTTAGGGTGGATTTTAAAAATGCATTTTGTTGGAACTATATATGAATGTCAGTATGGAGATTTAAATTTATTACACTTTAGAGCAAAATGGTGCTTTTTATTTTCCTTTGCCATAAAGTATTTCTTTGTCTTTCATTTGCTGCACATTAATGAAAAGAAATCTGTCTTAATATTACTAGAGAATTGTTTATGCAACCATTAAATCTTCTGCAAGAATAATACCCAGTTGTCATTTTAAAATAGCTATGAAATATATTTATTTTCTTTAATGGGGTAGAAAATGAGCAGTTCCTTCTTGAGTAGGCTATATTTCAGATACAATTTTGCACTCAACTGAATATTTGTGGACAAGCTATAATCCTTGAAAATAGAAATGTTGGCACATCCCTGTTTATGTATAATACTGGTTTATGACAAATAACCAGGAATGCTTATTTAAAAACAACTCTTTATAAATGTGTTCAGAGAAGCTTGGTTCAGTAGTATTTATAGCCTGAGAAATTTTTAGAAGTAATATTTATTTCTGTTTTATTATTCACAGAGACTGCTGGAAATCTATATAAGCATCATTCTGTCTCTAGGGTGAAGGTATATTCTCTAAAAGAAGGGAGCCTCACAATACCTTATAAGAAAATATTTGAAGGTTAAGTTTCTATCTATCCATCCATCCATCCATCCATCCATCCATCTATCTATCTATCTATCTATCTATCTATCTATCTATCTATCTATCTATCTATCTGTCTGTCTGTCTGTCTGTCTGTCTTTATTAATATATATTTCTATCTATCTATCTCTATATGTATCTATTAATGTCTATTCCATTTGTTTATCTATTTGTCCATAAATGTGCATGATCAATTTGTGAATGTATAGAGTTTGGGAATCATTGGATCATAAATTTAGAACTAAAGAGCACCTATAGATGTCCAAGCTGAGACAGAGAATTTAAGTGACTCACCCAAAGTCTTTTTTTTTTTTTAAGAGTGGTAAGGGGTAGGCAATGGGGTTTTAATGACTTGCTTAGGGTCACACAGCTGGGAAGTATCTGAATCCAGATTTGAACCCAAGACCTCCTGTCTCTGGGTCTGACTCTCAATCCACTGAGCCACCTGGTTGCCCCTTACCCAAAGTATTTTGACCAAGGTAGAAAGTAACAGAGATGAGATTTGAACCACAGAATCAAAGAATTTGAGAGTTGGTAAAGACTTCAGCAGTTATATAGCCTAACCCCTATTGGCATCCCCTGGAACAAATAGCCATCCTACCTTTGCTCAAAAATCTCCAAGAGGAGAATCCCCCCACATGCCAAGGCAATCCATTCCACTTTTGGACAGTTCTAATTCTTAAAATGTTTTTCTTGATGTTGAATCTAAATTGACTTCTTTGCAATTTCTACACATTGGTCCTAATTCTGTCCTTTTGGGTCAAACAGAACCAATGTGATTCTCCCTCCACAAGAAAGCCCTTTCAGATACTTGAAGCCGATAGTAATATCTCCTTTTAACCTTGTAATCTTCTCTTCTCTGGGACCAATATGCCATTTCCTTCAACTTCTCCTTGTATGACATGGACTCAAGACCCATCACCATTTTGGTTCTCCTCTAAATAAAATTTAGCTGCTAATATTCCTTCCTAACCTGTGATCCAGAAAAGAACATGATATAATGAGGTATAAAATAAGGTCTGAGAGGACAGAGACCCTGATCAACCTGGAGAGCAAGTTCCATGAAATCAAGAATCATTCTTAGTATTTACCCTAGAGACTACTTAATAGACTACTAGCACAATATCTAGTCCTCAGGAGGTGCTGGATTAATGTTTGTTGCATTATTTTGTGTTGTGCTGCATTTTCTTATTTATTGTACTGAATTTTGTTACTGGGTTTTCCTCTAATATTTCATACTTTCATAGATTTCCCAACAGAATATAAGTCCCATGAGGTAGGAACTGTTTCATTTTTGACTTTGTACAACCAGTGTCCAGCTCAGAGCTTGGCATAAAGTTGGTCCTTTATATGGTCTTACTGAATTAAATAGAATACCATCTATCTTGGCTAAAGTCTATAAAATGGCACCATATTAGACAGTATATATTCTCTATAAGCTGCATTTTCCTTGGATCTATCCCTTTTCTCTAGTGTATTACCAAAGCCTTTCCAGTGTATCGAATTTGCAAGAGCTTCTTCTCTGATGGTGTACATAGGTTTCAAGAACCCAGGTCATTTCTAACCTACAGTGAAGCACTGAATTAGGAGATTGTGGAAAAATTGCTAAAATTCTGGGGAATTCTATGGTGTGTGTGTGTGGGTGTGTGTGTGTGTGTGTGTGTGTGTGTGTGTGTGTGTGTTCCATATAAGATAAAAACTCATTTTGTGAGTTTGGGTATGTATGAAGTTTCAGAATCACATTATTAGAAGAAACCTTGTGGGTTTTTTAATCCAATTCAAATTGTCTCTAGAACAATTCTGACAAATGGACATCCAGTCTCTTCCTGAATATCTCCAAGCAAAGGATAACTCAAGTAGAGTCCCAAGTATTTTATCTTGTCTAGAGTAATTTTAAATGGAGTTTCTCTTTCTAACTCTTGCTGCTGGGTTTTGTTGGAAACATATAAGAATGTTGATGATTTATATAAGTTTATTTTGTACCCTGCAACTTTGCTAAAGTTATTGATTGTTTCTACTGGTTTTTTAGTTGATTTTCTTGGATTTTATAGGTATACCATCATGTCATCTGCAAAGAGTGATAGTTATCCTTATTGCCTACTTTGATCCCTTTGATTTCTTTTTCTTCTCTAATTGCTACTGCTAGAGTTTCTAGTGCAATGTTAAATAAGAGGTGATAATGGGCATCCTTGTTTCACTCCTGATCTCATTGGGAAGGCATCTAACTTATCCCCATTGCAAAGTTTTTTGCTAATAGTTTAAAATGAATACTGTTTATTATTTTGAGGAAAGGCCCTTCTATTCCTATACTTCCTAGTGTTTTCAATAGGAATGAATGTTGTATTTTGTCAAAGGCTTTTCCTGCATCTATTGAGATAACCATGTGATTTCTATTCATTTGGTTGTTGATATGTTCAATCATGTGGATGGTTTTCCTAACCATCCTTGCATTCCTGGTATAAATCCTACCTGATCATAGTGAATAATCCTGGTGATAATTTGTTGTAGCCTTATAGCTAGTATTTTATTTAATATTTTTGCATCTATGTTCATTAAAGAGATTGGTCTACAGTTTTCCTTCTCTGTTTTTGGTCTTCCTGGCTTTGGAATCAGTACTATATTTGTATCATAAAAAGAACTTGGTAAGAATCCTTCTTTGCCTATTTTTGTCAAATAGTTTGTATAGTATTGGGATTAATTGATCTTCAAATGTTTATAGAATTCACTTACAAATCCATCTGGCCCTGGGGATTTTTTTCTTAGGGAGTTCTTTGATGGCTTGTTCAATTCTTTTTCTGAGATGGGGTTATTCAATATTCTATTTCCCCTTCTGTTAATCTAGGCAATTTATATTTTCATAAATATTCATCCATCTCACCTAGATTGTCATATTTATTGCCATATAATTGGGCAAAATAGTTCTTAACAATTACCTTAATTTCCTCTTCATTAGAAGTGAGAGAGGGCAGCTGGGTTGCTTAGTGGATTGAGAGCCAGACCTAGAGATGGGAGGTCCTGGGTTCAAATCTGAACTCAGACACTTCCTAGTTGTGTGACCCTGGGCAAATCACTTAACTCCATTGCCTAGCCCTTACCACTCTTCTGCCTTGGAACCAATATCTAGTATTGATTCTAAGACAGAAGGTAAGAGTTTTTTTTTAAATAAAAAAAGTGAGTTCACTCTTTTTATTCATGATGCTTTTAATTTGGTCCTCATCTTTCTTTTACTTAATTAGATTAACCAATACTTTATCTATTTTATTTGTCTTTTCAAAGTACTAGCTCCTAGTCTTATTTATTAGTTCAATAATAACTCAAGGGAGAATTCAATACTTCTTGAGGCAGTCATTCCATTTTTTGATATCTTTCATTGTTAGGGCAGTGAGGTAGCTAAGTGGAGAAAGTATTGGGCTTGCAGTCAGGAAGACTCTTCTTTCTAGGTACAAATCTGGCTTCAGACACTTACTAGTTATGAGACCCTGGACAAGTCACTTACCTTTGTTTGCCTCAGTTTCCTCATCTGTCAAATGAGATGGAGAAAGAAAGGGCAAATTACTCCAGTATCTCATTAAGAAAACCCCAAATGGAGTCATGAAGAGATTGACACAACAGAACAACAACAAATTATTAGGAAGATTTTTTCCCTTCACATCAAGTTTTAAATTTGTCTCCTTGCAACTTCCATCCATTTGCCCTTGTTCTGCCTCCTGAGCCAAACTAAGGGCTAATCTGTTTATGATGATCCTATGATGTTGCCATTCTCCAAGCCCAAAGTCCCCAGATCTATCATTTAATTCTTTCCTGGCATTCACTTGAGGCCCTTTGCTATCCCAGTTATCTTTCTTTGAACATTCTCCAGCCTATCAATGACCTTCTAAAAGGTGTCACCCAGAAATTAGACAGAGCCTACCAGCTGAGAGGGGGCGTTGATTACAGGCAGTGGAAGGGATGGCGAAAATCTTCAGCATTCCCTCCCATGATAAATTTCTTCTTTCTCCATGCTTTCACAAGGAGTCATAATCAAAAACCATAACAGGCAATGGGTGGGGTCCATTTGGCATTTCTGCCCAACATGCTTGGAATAAAATGTAAATGCAAAGAAGATGCACTGTTTGTAGCCCGGGTACCAGTGAGAAACTCTGACACCAGAGATAGATTCACAGCCTGCTCTTTCCCAGGATGGATGACTGGCCCGAAGTATTCTTTTCTGACATGATTCACACTCTGGTGTATATAAATACTGTTTTACTGTTTTTATAAGGACACCCGGTATACCCACAGTACCTTTCATCTGAAGATCCCAAAGAGCTGCCTAAACACTAATTACTTCTCACTGCACTCTTCTGAGGAAGGAGACTATTCTTAGTTCCATTTTACAGATGAGAAAACTAAGGCATATGAAGATCGAAATGATTTGCCTAGAGCTACCCCCAGAACAGTGGCAGAGCTAGGAATAGAACCGATGAGTCATAATCGCTCTAATCACCAAACAACATTGTTTTTCTTCCTGAGCATGTGAGCTCATTAGGAGCAATGACTGTGACTCCAAAATGATCTGCATTATAGCCAGATCTCGATGAAATATTAGATCAGAGAAGTCATTGCTAGCAGAAGAAGATCCTTTTGCTATTAGGTACCAGCTAATAAATAAAAAAAGATAATAAAATATAATATAAACAAAGTAAAACCATCTATGTTTATATAGGCCACATGAACTTTTTTTTTTAAACCCTTACCTTCCATCTTAGAGTCAATACTGTGTATTGGCTCCAAGGCAGAAGAGTGGTAAGGGCTAGGTAATGGGGGTCAAATGACTTGCCCAGGGTCACACAGCTAGGAAGTGTCTGAGACCAGATTTGAACCTAGGACCACCCATCTCCAGGCATGGCTCTCAATCCACTGAGCTACCCAGCTGCCCCCATGAACTCTTTTTTTTTTTTAAATATTTTTAAAACTATATTAATGTACTAGGTTTTCTTGGCAAACAAAACCTTGTTCTGACCATGGCTATGTAGTCTCTGCCAGATTACCAAGGGGATCCATAAATACAAAAGAGGCCAAGAACCCCTGCCTCAGTTTCTCCTCTGTCCACTTTCTAAATCCATAGCAATTTGACAAATGAATCCTCAGCGTAGCTCTGTGAGAGGTGACTCTTATCATCTCTCTCTTGGAAAAGCAGTAATCAGAGACCCAAAGGGTGAATCGAAGGCTCACTGTGGGCTCACATCAGCACTGACTCAAGTCCCACCTTAGATCATTCAGATCTGCTGCTTGTTCATTTTTTAGTATTGTGAAACTTTGGTTGCAGGAGAGAGAGTTGGTGGAGGGAGGGCATGACATCCAGGATAAGAACAGCCTAGAGTGGGATTCATGTTACAGGTTTTCCATGAAAGGGAATAGTCATGCAGCTCTGGAACTCTTCTGAAAATCTGTCACTTCCCACTTGTGATAGGGATCTTGTTTGACAAGCCCAGGCATCGTTGCTCTGCTGAGTGAGTAATCTTTGAAGAGCCTGCCTGCCCTGATCCAAGTTGTCCTGGAGGGAAGGAGCTCCAGGAACAGCGATCTGGCTATGGAAACCCAATATGCAGGAGGTAAGCATTTCCTACCTGCCCCCCACCCCAGCCCCTCAATCCTCTCTCCCCAGTGGCTTACATGGACTCAGAGAGAAAATGAACCAAGTCTCCAGCCGTCCGTCAGTTTTCTTTATTGCCTCTTGATTCATACGATTCTCTGTTTCACACCAAGTTTCAGTCCACTGAACAGTGAGCAAGTTCACAAGACATTTGAGAGAGCCGATGCCCTTTGGAAGGGTGTTTTTCAAGAACGGGAGGAATCATGGGGAGTAGGCACCATGTGTCTCATGTCCTCTGCTCCATTCTTCATGGACACTCCAATCCTCTTTTCTCCTCCACTATCTCTAGCAGCATTTGTTAAGGTTGGGATATCCTGGAAGGAAAGCAGGTGCCTGTTGATTGGGAGACACCCAAACAAACTGTGGCATGAATATAATGGAAGATTATTGTGCCATAAGAACTGAAGAATTTGAAAAAATCCAAGGAAACCACCAAAATGTTAATGAACCAACATATCCCTCAGCTCCTATTACCTTTCCTGCCAAAGTCACCTTGCATGTACCTTGTATATTCCTCTAGATATAACTGGTGTCTCCCATGATCAACTATAAGATCCTTGAGGGCAAGGGCTGTTTCATTTTGTATTTTGGATCTCTAGCGCTTAGCATGATTTCTGACATATAGTATGTACTTAATCATGGGTTGATTTGATTACAAACTACATGAGGCAATTTGCATGATGACCACAATAATGTAAAAGAAAGCACCATTCAAAGACTTCAGAATTCTGATATCTGCAGTGACCAACAGTTATGCCATCTGGAAATTTTTTTTTAATCCTTATTTTCTGTCTTAATAATAACTTGAAGACAGAAGGACCAATGCTAGGCAATTGGGGTTAAATGACTTGCCCAGGGTCACATAGCTAGGAGGTATCTGAGGTCAGATTTGAACCCAGGACCTCCCATCTCCAAGCCTGTATTCTATCTGCTATGCCACCTAGATGCCCCTGCTTTCAGGAAACTTAATGGTGAAGCACTCATTCTTGCCTCTGATCACAGAGTTTGTGGACAGTAGGTGTAGAAGGAGACATACATTTTCAGACCCAGCCAATGTGATTTGTTTGGCTTGACTGCACTTAAACATTTACTTGCTAGCATATGGGAGATGGGGTGGGAGGGAATAATCATTTATAGAATGTCTACTACATGCCAGACACTATGCTAAGCACTTTTTACAAATATTACCTTCTTTGATCTTCAAAACAACTCTACAAGGGACATAAAATTATTTCTCCAATTTTATACTTGAGGAAATTGAGGCTTGCAGGAATTAAGTGACTTGCCCAGAGTCACACAGCTAGAAACTGCCTGAACCTGGATTTGAATTTAGGACTTTTTGACTCCGGGTCCAGTAATTGATGCCACATACTCCCAGTTTCCTCAAGCTACTTTTTTTTTTTTTGGTCCCTGGGGGTGATTTTATTGGAAAGTCATCAGGAGGACTCATGGGAAGTTGACTGCAATGAAAAAAGAGAAGGGCATCAATGAATCATTGAAAAAGGAAAAAGGTTAAGAAGGGGAGAAGGCTCTGCAGATGTTAGCTGTGGCCTCAAGGATGGGGGACTGAATTTCTCCACTATGGCTTTCTTGCTGACTTACTTTCACTGCCTGCGGAGTCTTGCCAGATCAGTCCTCAATGTGTCAGCCTGTCCTTGTGACAGGAAATATGACTGGAGTGCTGAAAAGTTTTTAATTATCCTCTCGGTTGTCTCCAATAATGATAGCTTACTTGTGGGCACATGTCTCAGAGGAGAGTCATGCTGTGCAACCCCACATGCAACATACAGATGCCTTCATTTCCTGTGCCTTTGGGTTGAACCAGAAAAGATGGTGTCCGGGAATCCATGCACACTTCCCTCCTGGCCCTCCCAGCCAGAGGGAGAGACAGAGACAGAGACAGACAGACAGACATAGAGACCGAATCAGAGACTCAGAGAGAGACACACACACACACAGAAAGAGAAAGAGGGAGACAGAGATGGAGACAGACAGAGAGATACAGAGTCAGAGACACAGAGACAGACAGAGAGATGGACAGAGAGAAGAGAGAGGGAGACAGAGATGGAGACAGTCAGAGACACAGACACACACACACATACACACACACACATGCAGAGATGGAGAGAGAGGGAGACAGAGATGGAGACAGTCAGAGACACCCAGACAGACAGACAAACAGACACACACACAGAGAGAAAGAGAGAGAGAGAGAAAGAGAGAGAGAGAGAGATGGAGAGAGAGAGATATGGAGAGAGAGAAGAGAGAGAGAGAGAGAGAGACAGAGATGGAGACAGACAGAGACAGCCAGACAGACAGAGACAGAAAGACAGAAATGGAGACAGATAGACAGAGAGAGCGAGAGCAAGCGAGAGAGAGACAGACAGAGAGACAGAGTCAGAGACACACAGAAAGAGAGACAGAGACAGAGAGACAGAGGGGGGGGGAAGAAAGAGAGAGAGAGAGAGAGAGAGAGAGAGAGAGAGAGAGAGAGAGAGAGAGAGAGAGAGAGAGAGAGAGAGAGAGAGAGCAGGACATGGAGTTTACAAGGAGGGTTACTCAGGAGAATATCCTGGAGGATAATCTAGGTCAGGTTGTGACTAAGAGAGAATGACCTCCTGCCCAAATCCAGGCAAATGTATCTCCATCCAATGGACCCATGTGACCATGACCTTTCCAAAGAGGGACTTAAGCAAGAAAGATTTGGATCTGGAAGACCTAGACTTGATTCCCAGCTCTGCAATTTTTCTGTGCAATCCTGGGAAAGTCGATTCCCTGGGGTCTTAGTACTTCATTTGCAAATTGGAGAGTTTGGACCAGATGACTTTAGAGAATCCTTCTGGTTCTAACTCTATCCAGTATCACATAGTTAATGTCCACTAGAAAATTGAGGAGTTCTGCTGATCAGTCTTTCTGCTGGATGAGTGGAGAAGAGTTGGAAATGGAATCAGAGGAGCTGGGTTCAAATTTCCACACAGGAGGGTACTTTTTTTAACTTCTCCAACTTTTAAATTTCCCTCATCTGCAAAATGGAGGGGAGAACTAGAGCACCTGGAAAGTTCTTTATCTCAGTAACTCTCTGATCCATATTTCTTTATAAATCTTTTGGGGGCGGCGGTATAGATGTAATTCAATTTCTTCTCCTTCCAAAAATGTTCCTTTAAGTATTACTAGGAGTGCCTTCCTCTTCCCTCATCCAGAGGCCCAGATACATCCATTTTATGGCTGTTAAAAAGTCTTTCAGCATTCCCCCTTTATATGCTTATCTCATCACAAGGACAAGTTGACACATTCAATCCAGATTAACAAGTGGAAAAGAAAGTTCCCTTCAAAATCTTGCTTTTAGTTGCCTTGTAAGGGAAAGTCTGGGCCTTTTTTTTTTTTTAACAGTTTTTCAAGTTCATACCCCTAAGAAAGTGGATAGAATCGGGTTTTTGCTTTCTTGGAGGAAGTGAAGCCTTTTTTTCATAGTCCAGTTCCTTCTAGAAGGAAGTCCAAGAGAGAAAATGCCTCCATCCTTCAAACAACCGGCTTAAATCTGTGGAACCTATTCACTGGGAAGTCGGGTTTGAATGGCAATTGAGAGAAGCCAGAGAATAGCTTCTCATCCCTTCAGACTTTTATTTATTGCCGCTCAATGAAAACCCAGTAAGGCGGTGATGCACCGAGGTGGTAATTAAAACAACCCGGAAAACAGCTCTAAATGAGCTCCAATTGGGCCCAGAAAGAACCTCCGATTATATTAGGCTGATGAGATTTAGAGTGGGAAGCGTTATAAGTGCAGGGATCCATCCTCCCCTCCCCCCGTTGAGAAATGCCAGCTCTGGGGCCAAGCCTCAGAAATGTGCCTGATGGGGCACAGCTCCACGGGAAGGCCCCAGCAGCAAGCCGGGGTCTGCCTCAGACAAACTGCTCATTCTGTCCGGGAGTAATTCAGTCTTTCAGCATAACAATCTGCTCTCAGTGAACCCAGCACAATGTCGGCAGCCCTCTGAGCTGCCATTCATTGCCACAAGGCCTGCTAACCCTTGCAGCCCTGGTACCTCATTCCTGGAGCTGTCAGGGCAGAGGAGAATGGGAGAGATGGATGCCCACCTCCCTGCCCTCCTCCAACTGGGAGAGAGCTTCACGCCAAATCCAAGAGGACCAGCTGGAAGAGGAAGGCCTAAAGGTTTCCCAGCCAGCTGAAATTGGAAGAAGAATTTCACACCTCCCAGAAAAGCTGATAAAAATTCATGATTTTTTTTTCCTTTTTGGCTGGGGATACTAAAAAGAAAACAAACAAATAACCTAACCGCAATAAGAAAATCCAACTCATTTTTTTCCTCCTTTGGTCTTGGATTGAAAATGGTGTCTTTGCCTCCAGGCAAATCTCAGTGATGGAAGGGAATACCCAACATCCTCTCTCTACAGCCCTGCTGGTAGAAATGTTCCAACAGGACCAGGGCAGCCAGCGCACAAAATATTCTGTATGGAACCAAGTAAGGAGGGAGGGACATGTCTAAAGCTGCCAGGAGAGATTGCTGGGGGATTCTTATCATCTCCGTGACCCGCAAGAGTCTGGGCTTGGGAGGCAGAGAGATGCAGGCTCTGCTACTTCCTACCTGTAGGAGCTTGGATCCCCCTGAGCCTCAGTTTACTCCTCTGTAAAATAAGGGGCCCAGATTAGAAGATCCCTAAGTTTCCTGCCATTTCTAAATGGGTGAAACTGTGAGATCTTATGCCATACCCAAAGAGAGGACTTTCAGATTTCAGAGTGATGGAGGGAAAAAGACATCTTTGTGTTCGCTAGAATCTAACGGAAGTTTAGCATTTCCTTCCATTATTGAAAGACGTGATTCTGAGAAGGAGTCACGGGCTTCCCCAGACTTCCAAGGGGATCCGTGATACAAAAAAAGGTTAAGAACCTCTGCCCTGAGACCTTGGCCAACGTTGGAAATAGCAACGCGCTGAGCTCTCCCTCTGTTAACAGCTGAAGAAGTGGAGGTCATCTTTTCTAACTGCACAATATGGGCATTATGCCACACAAGGAAAACTTGTGAGGCTGACCCTTATCATGGAGAAGCTTTGAACCACTTCTTTTTTAAAACGATTATGGTTCATTTCAAGCCATTTTAAAGGGCATTGGTCATGCACGGAAGGCCTCTGAGGATCCTTTGGGCTCTCTGCAGATCCAAGTGAATGGCCTGAAATTCTATGATTTTTGTTTTCTTCTTCTTCTAAGGATTCCAAACTTAGTCCCAGGACAACAATATTCTATTCTATTTTAATTAATTAACTTAATACCAATAATTATAATAAACTATTGTGAATTTATTATAAATTATTAAGAAACAATAAATTAAAATAATTGAATATTCTATAGGAGTGTAGTAGTGGCCTTCCAAAGTAGGGCTCTTGGTAGCCCTGGGTTAGGACAGTGCTGCTGGCCTTGACCCTCTGGGATGATGCAGGATTCTTTTTGGTCCCAGCTGGAGGTTTCCATCCTCTTTAATATTTACCTTCCTTGGGGGTAGTTGGGTAGCTCAGTGGACTAAGAAGCAGGTCTAGAAACGGGAGGTCTTTGGTTCAAATCTGGTCTCAACTACTTCCCAGCTGTGTGACCCTGGGCAAGTCACTTAACCCCCATTGCCTAGCCCTTACCACTCTTCTGCCTTGGAGCCAATACACAGTATTGATTCCAAGATGGAAGATAAGGATTTAAAAATATATATTTACCTTCCTTCTTTTCTATTCTTATCTTTGAGGGTAGAGATTGTTTTTGCCCTCCTTTCCTTCTCTCTAGCTTAGCTAGTCCTTGGTACATGGTAAATATTTAATAAATGCTTGTCGATGGGCAGCTAGGTGACCTAGTACCTAGAGAGCCAGGCTTGGAGTCAAGAGGATCTGGGTTCAAATTTGACTTCAGGTACTTTCTATCTGTGTAACCTCAGGCAAATCACTTAAGTCTGTCTAATCCTTCCTTCTCTTCTGCCTTAGAGTTGTTTCTAAGACAGAAAATAAGGGTTTTAAAAGCCAAATCAAATCAATGCTTGTTGATTGACTGTGAGATGACTACTATTACATACACATGAATACACATACCCAAGTGTGTACAAGATCTAGAAAGACCTCAAAGATCTAGTTTATATATTTTTATCTATAGCTGTCTTTTTTTGTTCGTCTTATCATTTTTTCCTTTGTCTCTTTGTCTGTCTTCTATTGTTTTCTCTTTATCTCTTTCTCAGAGGAGTTGAGGCAGAGGGAGAAAGCTTAATTTGTAATCAAAAGAAAGCTGGTTTGAATAACACTTTTCCACCCATCACTCATTAATGGTTTGACCTTGAGCCAATCATTGTATTTCTCTGAGTCTTAGTAACCACATCTGTAAAATGGGAATAAAGATGCTTTTTTTTTTTTTTTTTTGAGAAGCACTGAGGGGTAGTGGCTAGACAGCCAGCCTCAGAGCTGAGAAAACTTGGGTTCCAGTCCTGCCTGGGCCACACATTCTCCATGTCCCATAGCTAAATCTCTAAGACTATATAAGTCACAGAGGAGTTAATGATCTGAACTGGTGGGAAGTGCTTCTCCATCCCTTACAATGAATGCCCCATTAGTCTAAACAAAACATTCTTGCTTGTCTAGGTTGAAGACCAAGTGAGATAAGGTGTATACAGTGGCTTGGTAAACATAAATGCCAGCTATGATTACCCTTGGAAGAATGAATCATGACTGTCTTTTGCCAGATATGCTACAATGCGAAAACCCTTCCCTTTCCATTTCTGCCCCATGGTCCCAGAGGAAACTGACGGGCACAGGTTTTCCCAAGCTGCCTCCTCCTCTTCTTCGGTCAAGAATTATTGCCAGGGGAGTCAAGTGGAAAGACCTACCTGGCTCCCAATGACTAACCCAAGGATTAGAAATGGAAGGGGCCAAGAAAAGCCATTGGCTCCAACAACAAAGGTGGGATGGAGCTCTCCAGCTTGCTTTTGGACAGAATCTCTCTCCCCCCACTCCATCTGCAGTTACCTCATCAAAGCTGTGAGGAAACCCTTTGTTACACCAACTAGAATACATAAAGGATCAGGGACAAAAGGTGGGAGGAAGGGTCTGATTCTGACTCAAGAAGGAAGGAGAGAGCTTGGGAACCTTGGGAGGAAGAGGAGATGAAGCTATAGTATATAACATTTGGTTTTCGATCTTTTCGGTCATGTTGGAGTTTACTCGGCAAAGTGGTTTACCATTTCTTCTCCAGCTAGTTTGTAGTAGTAGTAGTAGTAGTAGTAGTAGTAGTAGTTGTAGTCTCTCGGTAACCGAGGATGACGATTGTCTTTGTGCGATTTCATCTATGGTGTATAGATGAGTGTACCCAAAGACACTTGTGCGTGAATGAGATTTAAGTGGAAAAGTTGATGCATAGAGACAGTCCCACTCTCTCGGCGTTGGAAGCCTGGGTCCAGTGGCACTGGAAGTTGTTACACCTGGAGACTTCCTCAGCTGCATTGGATGGCTGTGTTGTCTTTTGTTTGACAGATGAGGTAACTGAGGCAAACAGGATTAAGTGACTTGCTCAGGGTCACACAGCTGAGACCAAACTTGAACTCAGGAAGATGAGTGCCTAAGGGGTCAGAGGATCTTTCAGGGTGGTGAGGCTTTGGAGACATGAAGGAGAAGTTCAGAGAAACAAGCCTAAAACACAAAGCAATCATTTTACCCATTACATATAATTTTATTTTACCAATCACAGGTAATAATTTCCCACAGAAGTTCTCAGAAGTTCTATGATCCAAATTGTCCCCCCTCCCTTCCTTCCTACTCCCTTCTCCAAGATAGTAAGCAATTTGATCCAGGTTATACATGAGTTGTCACACAAAACATATTTCCTTATTGTTCATTTTTTTGGTAAGAGAATACTCATGCTCATATAAAACCAAAACCCCCAAATTAAAACCCAAATAAACTAAAGTGAAAAATCATATGCCTTGGTCTGCATCTGACTCCAACAGTTCTTCCTCTGGAAGTGGATAGCATTCTTTGTCCTGAGTCCTTCAGTATTGCCCTGGATCCTTGTATTGCTGAGAGTGGCTAAATCTTAAAAAGTTAATCCTTCCCCAAGATTGCTGTTACTGTGAACAATGTTCTCCTGGTTCTGTTTATTTCATTCTGTATCCAGGTCTTTCTGAAATCATCTAGTTCACTATTTCTTACAGCACAATGGTATGCCATCTCCATCATATACCATAACTTATTCAGCCATTCACCAGTTGAGGGAAATCTCTTTAGTTTTCATTTCTTTGCCACCACAATAAATATTTTTGTACAAGTAGTTCCTTCCCTTTCTTTCTTCCTTCCTTCCTTCCTTCCTTCCTTCCTTCCTTCCTTCCTTCCTTCCTTCCTTCCTTCCTTCCTTCCTTCCTTCCTTCCTTCCTTCCTTCCTTCCTTCCTTTCTTTCTTTCTTTCTTTCTTTCTTTCTTTCTTTCTTTCTTTCTTTCTTTCTTTCTTTCTTTCTTTCTTTCTTTCTTTCTTTCTTTCTTTCTCTCTCTCTCTCTCTCTCTCTTTCTTCCTTTCTTCCTTCCTTCCTTCCTTCCTTCCTTTCTTCCTTCCTTTCTTCCTTCCTTCCTTCCTTCCTTCCTTCCTTCCTTCCTTCCTTCCTTCCTTCCTTCCTTTCTTTCTCTCTCTCTTTCTTTCTTCTTTTTTTCCTTCCTTCCTTCCTTCCTTCCTTCCTTCCTTCCTTCCTTCCTTCCTTCCTTCCTTCCTTCCTTCCTTCCTTCCTTCCTTCCTTCCTTCCTTCCTTCCTTCTCCTTCCTTCCTTCCTTCCTTCCTTCCTTCCTTCCTTCCTTCCTTCCTTCCTTCCTTCCTTCCTTCCTTCTCCTTCCTTCCTTCCTTCCTTCCTTCCTTCCTTCCTTCCTTCCTTCCTTCCTTCCTTCCTTCCTTCCTTCCTTCCTTCCTTCCTTCCTTCCTTCCTTCCTTCCTTCCTTCCTTCCTTCCTTCCTTCCATTTTTTTTTGTCTTTTTGGAACATAGAAAACAGTAGTGATTTTACTGGATCAAAGGGTTGTGACGAATATTTTTCAGCAATCTGAAACAAAGCAAAGAGGCAAACTACAAGCCAATCATAGATTTATTGAGAAAGGTTGGCGTCTCTCAGGAAAGCTGGGTCATTAGGCTGCCTCACACTAGAGACAACTAAATGAGAGTTTCCTCCTCTTTTTTATACCCTAACGTAACATTATACAATGTCTCTCAATATCTCACAAAACATCTTTTCTAGGCAGATATCCAGATGTCTTTTCTATCTGTGGGTGGTGCTCAAACTTCTTGAGATGCCTCAGCTTCTTGATTGGTCACAAGAGCTCTAAGGCTACCACCACTCCTCCCTTGGTCAGAAAAAGGTCAAACACACCTACTGCTCATCATTCAGATATGCCTTATATGGTTGGTAGGTCTTCTGCTCAGTTCTGCTTAGAGGGCAAGAACCCAAGATCTTACGCGTACTTGAGGCACACCCTATTGCAAAATCCTAGCTTATAGAGTTACAGTGAAAAGAAAAATAAATATATATGGCATTAACTTAGCTTAATAACCTTATAAAATAAAGCATATTTACTATAATTCTATAAATCACTAACCAATTATTATCCCAGATTAACCACTTCCTTTGGCTAAATACTGATTAATTCTAATGGGGGGCATATTTTTAATAAGAGTCAGGGGATCAGGTATTCTCATTTTCTTTAGGATATGCATTGTTTTATAGCCTTCTGGGATAGATCCAGATTGTCCTCCAAAATGGTTGGATCAGTTCACAAATCTACCAACAATGCATTAGCTTCCCAATTTTGCCACATCCCCTCCAACATTTACCACTTTCCTTTACTGTCATTTTGGCCAATTGATAGGTGTGAGGTGGTACCTCAGAATTGTTTTAATTTGCATTTCTCTAATCAAGAATGACTTTGAACATTTTTTCATATAATTATTGATAGTTTTGATTTCTTCTGAAAATTTCTTGTTCATATCTTTTGAGCATTTGTCAACTTGGAGAATGGATACAGCAGTCATTGGGGCTGAATCTTCATTTTAAGTTTCATAGATTATGAGAAAACATCTTTTTGCACATTTTAGAGTAATACTGGATTGATCGATTAACGAACCACAAGTATTTAAGGTTTCTTATGTGCAGGTACTGTGCTAGACATTGTCAATACAAAGACAAAAATGTAACAGTTTCCTTGCCCTTTAGGAGTTTACTTTCTATATGTCTACCATAAAAATCTATGAAGAATTGACAGTAACAGAGACAGCTAAGAGTCATTTCTCAGTAGCAATCAAAGGAGGCAGGACAAACCGCTTTTAAAAAAAGCAATGTCCTCTATCCACCAACTTGAAAAAAATAGTAGCAGAGTACTAGTAATGTTAAATGGATCTGTGATCTCATTCGTTCAGGAGTTCACTTCAGTGATGCCAATTGAATCCCTTCCAGCTAACCATTTTGTGAACTATTGATTGTCTCCCTCCTCCTCCATAAATTTGCTCTGGGAGATCCACCCAATGGAAAAAAAAAAGTAAATTCTGCTAATAAAAAGAGAAATGCAAATTAAAAATACTCTGACAGAGTTCCAAATACCCATAAAATAGAAAAGATGAAAAGAATAGATATTGGAGGGGGTAAAAAAGATAGGCACATAAATATATTATTGGTAGGATGGTAAAACTCTAAAAAACCTAGAAAATATTTTTAATTATACAAGAAAAGTTACTAAATTATAGTTTATATACTTTGTTCTAGTTTTATACCAATATTGGGAAAATGCCTCCAAGGAGGCTAAAGACAGAGAGAAAGAATATATGTATCTACATATGCTTGTGTGTAAATATACTCATAAATATAGAGGCAGGGAAGTGATTTAGTGCCCAGCCTGAAATCAGAAAGAATCATCTTCCTAAGCTCAAATATGACCATAGGTACTTACTAGCTGTGTGACCTTGGACAAATCACTTAACCCTGTTCACCTCAATTTCCTCACCTGTAAAATGATCTGGAGAACAAACTGGCAAATCACTCCATGCTATTTTTTTTAGTGCTTAATAAATGTTTATTGACTGATCAACTAAAAAGAATAAATATGATATTTATAAAAAGTTTTTATACTACATGATACAAACTTCATTTTCAGTGGAAAAACTGGTCAGAAATAACAGCTTTCTGTGCCAAGAAAACCCCCCAAGGGGTTAAGAAGAGTAAACCATGGCTGTAAAACAACTGAAAAAAAGCATAAATATATCACAAACATATCTTTAAAAAAGACAAAGACCTTTACCTTCTATCTTAGAAGCAATGCTTAGTATTGATTCCAGGGCAGAAGAGAGGTAAAGGTTAGGCAACTGTGGTTAAGTAACTTGCTCACACTACTAGGAAGCATCAGAGGCCATATTTGAACCCAGAACCTCCCAGTTCCAGGACTGGTATGCTATCCACTGTGCTACCTAGCTGCCCCACAAAAGAGCATCTTTTGTAGGAGCAAAAAAGTAGGAACAAAGCAAGTATTCACTGATGAATGGTTGACCGATTGGGGAATAGTTGACCATCTGGTGAATGGTAGAAGAATTTGTGGTTTACAAATGTTTCAGAATATAGTTGAACTGTAAAGAATGATGAAATTGAGGAATTCAGAAAAGCATGGGAAGATTTTTGGAACTAATGAAAAGCAAAATAAGCAAAGCCAGCAGAACTAGGTGCACAATGCCTCCAATAATGTAAACGAAGGCAAAAATGGACAAAATATTCTTTAGAAAAATTGAACTGAACTCCCCTGGCTTCAGAGGACTGATGTTGGAACATCCTTCCTCTAAGTACCTCAGTGGTATTGAGCTACAGATGCAGAATAGCACATATCCTTTGATTCATGGCACTTTATTGGCTGGTTTCACTTAACTTTAATGTTTTTAAAATATAATTTTATTTATTTATTTTTAAAAATATTTTTCCATGGTTACATGATTCATGTTCTTTCCCTCTCCTCTTCTCTCCCCACTCTTGGAGCTGAAAAATAATTCCACTGGGTTATATGTTTAACTTTAATTTTTTAAAATAAGAGTGGGGGGTGGTGGTAATGCCGAGCTGGGTGGCTCAGTGGATTGAGAGTCAGACCCAGAGATGGGAGGTCCTGGGTTCAAATTTGACCTCAGACACTTCTCAGCTATGTGACCCTGGGCAAGTCACTTAACCCCCATTGCCTAGCCCTTACCACTCTTCTGCCTTGGAACCAATACACAGTATTGATTCCAAGATGGAAGGTAAGGGTTAAAAAAAAAAAGAGTAGGGGATAAGTGATAACATTTGTATCACCTAGTGGAAATGCTTGTTGGATCTGGGAGCAGGGAAGGAAGACAGGAGGGAAAGAAAATGAAATATGTAGATTTGGAAAAATATTTTTAGAATAAAAAATGAAAAATAAAATAAAATAAGAATAGGGGGAGACAAAGCCGGTTCTCCAGACTGGAGCAAGAAGAGGTTCTAGATTTTAATCTGGTCCCTTATATTTCCTAGTTGTGTGACCCTAGGCAAGTCACTTAACCACCATTGCCTAGCCCTTACCCCTCTTCTCCCTTGGAACCAATACACAATATTGATTCTGAGATGGAAGGTTAGGTTTAAAAATAAAATAAGGATAGGGGATAAATGATAACATTTGTGTAATGCAGTAGAAGTGCTTATTGCATCTGGGAGGGGGGAGGGAAGATAGGAGGGAAAGAAACTGAAATATGTAAACATGGAAAAATATTTTTAAAAGAAAAAATAAATAAATAAAAATAAATAAAATAAGAGTGGGGGAGAGAAAGCCAATTCTCCAGATTGGAGCAAGAGAAAGCCCTAGATTTAAATCTGGTCTCTTCTATTTCCTAACTGTGTGATCCCTGGCAAGTCACTTAAATTGCAGTGCCTATCACTTACCATTCATCTGTTTTGGAACTGATAATGGTATCTATTCTAAGATAGAAGGTAAGGGTTAAAAAAAAAACAACTAAAATAAGAGTAGATACTGGAGAGGAAAGGTATATTGGGAAATGATGCTGATACAAACATGAATTAAGTAAATAAATAAATTTAATGAAATTTCTTAAGAGTCTGAACCAAATGCTCGACCATAGATTACAGGAAGAAAGGACCGCCGAGAACAGGTAGTCCAATTCCCATCAGCTTCCTTTAACAGATGAAGAAGTGGAGACTTTTATAGATGATGAGACTCAAGAGAGGTCACTTGGTCAACTTCAAAACACGGACTCAGCCCTCTGACCCCAACCCGGGACTCTTCCACACCGTAAAGATTGGAGCTACCAGAAATAGACGGCGAGGAAGCATTTCTAGCGCCCGTCAGATTTATGAGTCCTGTCGGGGATTGCACACAATTTCGAGGTCGGAGCGGACCGGATCCATGGCGCCGTGGTTCACAGAGAGTTCATGTTTGTCTCAGTTCACCTGTATTCACAGCCCTTCTTGAGCACGACTTCAAGTATGCATTCAAGCAAACCCTGGACCCAACGGTAAACACTGAGCCATTGAACAAAGCTTTGGGCTTTGGAGTTAAAAAGGGGGAGGGGGGGATGATCCAGGAATAAACAAGTAGCGCCTGATTTCCAACCCAAGCCATGAACTGGCCTTGGTTCCCTCGGAATCTGGGGCCACGGGCTGTGTCTATTTTGCAGTCTCCCGTGAAGCTTTTCGGAACGCCTGGTCTCCATCCTAGGGGGGGAACCCCAAACCAGGCAGGTTTTCTTTGGGATCAGGTTCCTTCACCGCTCAGCCGGTAGCCTCTGCAGGAAAGAACGTGGCCCGAGTGCATTTTCTTTGAGCTCCCAGGATTGGTCTGGGTCTGGGGCTAGAGGATTTTCTGGCTAGTTCTGACTCATTAGGGAAAAATGCATCTGGGAAAGCTGCTCGGCCAAATTGGTGTTTGTTGCTAAGGGCAGGGCTATAAAATACAATCTTTCACAAGCTTCCCCCCCACCCCCACCCCCTTCTTCCTTTGGAGCTCAGATGACAGCACAGCCTGCCGGCCAGAGGTCTATGCTGGTTTGACATTCCATACTTTTCAGGAGAATTAAAATAGAGTCCTCCCCAGCCCTCCCCCCTTTCAGAAAAAGTCCTCCATCCCAACTTTAGAGGGCCCCGGTGGAAGTGACATTAAAACCTAATCTGTCTAACCTTTTTAGAACTCGAGGTAAACCATAAAATGCAGGGCGTGGGCTTGTTTGCGTGGTTTTTCCTTTGGTTTCTAGGGGCTAAAGCTCAACCCAGAGGTAGCCACTCTACCAGATCTGAGTGAGATCTGGCCTTTATACCTAGTTTTCCAGCTGAGTTAAATAAGACACAAAAGAAATACTTTTCAAAGTATTTTACGGGATTCTGTCAAGTCTCATCACTTCCTCCTCCTAACCCTTATCCTCTAATCCTTTGAAAAAGATTCCGAATAGGTAAATCAAGTTGCTCAGTATCTCTCAGAGAGGTGACTTCGCTCACATTAATAATAATGATTTATTAAAAACATCACACTTTTGTTTTTGCTTTCCCTTTCCCCCTCTTCTTTCCTCCATATCACAGCAGAAGATCGTTTAAAAGAAAGGCAATAAAATTTTTTTTAAGTCTATTATTAAAAGAGTCTACTTTTAAAAAACAATTTTATTGTCTTTCTTTTAAATGATCTTCTGCTGTAGTATGGAGGACCCCCCCCACACACACACACTCAAGTGTAAGGGGGGTGGATAGGCTTCTGGTGATTAAGTCTAAAAATGGGCAGGGGAGAAAAGAAAAGATATAAATGGTTTTCTCTGTCACTTTCAGCTTTCTTCCAGTCCCAACTAAAATCCTACCTTCTTCAGGAAGTCTTACTCCATCCCTTTTAATTCTAGTCTTAATGATTACATATGCTTATTTTTGTTGATTATAATATATTCTATAGTCACCCAATGTATGCATTAGTCTAACTATATACACACATCAATATAATCAACAAAATAGATTGTAATTCTATTTCTTATTTCTTGTGTATATAACCCATTTGTACATACTTGTTTGTTGTCTCTTCCTCTAGAAATGGTAAACTCCTTGAGGGCAGGGGCTATTTTTTTGCCTTTCTTTGACTCCTTTTAAGCTGTTTCCTGGTAAATAGTAGGCACTTAATAGTTGCTTATTGATTGCCTGATTTTATAGAGGTGGAGGAATCACATGAAGGGTCTTGGATGCAAAGTGGTCTTCAGGCTATTGCCCTCATTATTCACATGAGGGTAACACAGCTAGTAAGGGTCCCTGGCAGAATTCAAACCCAGTTCTTGATTATATGTCCATTGCTTTGTCCACTCTATGGTGAAGCTACATAGGCTAATGGATTTCTTTAATGTGTTGGCTAGTTTTGCTCAGTTGATTGTCCCCAACCCCATTTCTTCTTTTTTTTCTTTGTCATAAGGAATGTAAACCATTCCTTATGAGAAATGGAATGGGGAGGGATATATTAGAAATAGAAGACACTGAAAAAAAACATAAGAGATCAATCATTAAAAAAAAAAAGTAAATGATTTATCCTCTACCTCTTCCATATTTTCCAGGTTTCAACAACTTCTGAGTTCTACCCATCAATTCTTTTCTATGTCTTTGTATCCAAAGTAATGTCAAATGTTATATTGGGACTTCCAGAATATAGGATAGGGGTGGGGTCTCTGAAGATCTAGCACCCACATTATATCCCAACAAAATTTAAAAATCTGCCACATTCCATACTACTATGTATTCCATAGTAGTAGTATTCCATACTACTACTAAAAAGAGTATCTCTTTTTAACCTCATATAGAGTAGGTGCTGACTTAAGGGGTAGAAAACAGATCTCTCAATTTGGAAATGTTCAAACCAATTGGCTCCAAATAGACCTCAGAGCTCTGGACACCCAAAATAAGGTCCTTAGGAAGACCTTAGTCTTAGATTTTTAGAAAAAAGTCTCATTCAAAGTGTATAATATATGTATAACCCAGTGGAATTGCTTGTCAGCTACAGGAGAGGGGAGGGAAGAGGGGAAGGAGATAACAAGAATCATGTAATCTTGGGGAAAAAAAAACCTAAAAGAAAAAATAATACAAAGTGTCATCAATGCCAGCCCTTTTAACTAGCTTGGGATTTCCCTTCAAATATGCTGTTTTAAAGGTTTGGAAGGCTAATACTTTGGTAGTAGGGGAGAAAGTAAAATTAACTTGAGATTTTTAAAAACTGGAATGGTTCTGAATTTTCTTAGCTTTTTTTTTTCAGTGAAATAAATGGATCCTTTTAAAGACAAAATAGTGAAAAAAGCATTAAGTCTCAAACTCTATCAATCAGCAACTTTTAAGTTAATCAATCAAAAATTTAAGTACCCCTACTTGACACTAAGTAAGAGAGTTCAAAAGTCACTTACTAGAGTAAGCTCCCACCCCAAAAGGTCACTGCCCACCCCTACCCCGAGTGCTAGGCAAATTGAAAGACTGCGATTGGTTCCAGTAAAGTGGGGGAACAACAAGAAGTGACTTTAAGAAAACTGTTTTAAAAAGACCAGCTCGAGGTTTCAGTGATTCTCTCTGTGGTGGTGAATGGAGTGATTCCTTCATTGCTTCTTCCGTGAGGAGACCCTGTCTGCTCATTGGAGCTTTGGTGGGACACTCCCTTCAGCATGAGTTCTGGTGATATTCTTGTTGGTCTTAGCCTTGTGTGCACTGACGGTTCTCGATGGATTCTTCAGCATCTCCTGGCTCTTTGGAATTTGACTTCCTTATTAGGACTTTGGACTCTAATTTGTAAGATTCAAGTTTGGATTCACATTTGCAGTATGGAGATATTAGGATTAAATTTAGAGTATTTGTAGGGTAAGGGGCAAAATTTAGGGGTTATTGACTAAATATATTATATTAGTGGTTGCCAAAGATTAATTCAATCCCAATAAAATACTCAAGTCAGTTTTGGGATTTTTATGGTGGTTTAATTGCAATAGAGGGAAGAAATTAAGAAGAAGAGAGAGAGAGGAAAGAGAATTTAAACTGTTCCAGCCCGGGCTGAGCCAAGCAGGAGTTCAGAGGCGTTGGCCAAGGGATCTTCTCAATCTAGCTTGGCTACCAGTCACAAGGCCTCCTCGGAGATGAGGGGTCTCCTAGGAGGATATCATTTTAGGAGGTAAAGGAAAAAGGAATCAGTCACCTCACCAAGGACACCCAGGGAAGATGCCTCACCTAACCCATGCTATAGAGCTTCTCCCAGTCACCTTACTGGCAAGCCACAACCTCCAAACCACCAAGACGCCCAGCATACTGCCACAAGCCACATGAGCCAGAGAGGGAGCCATGTCTCCACAAGAGAGGCCAGAGAGGGAAGTGATGCAAAATATACAGACCATTCTTTACATCACTTCCTGCGTCGCACATGTACCAATGGTAGCATAAACTTGATTTAGGACTGCCCAGGGGGTCTTTCAGCTGATTCTGATTTGTCACTTGCTAGCACATGTCTGTCATAGGCCATCCTCCTCAACACTTAATCCTTAAGTAGGGGTGTATACATTCCTGGTTGCTAGGATTTTAAAGACTAATCAGAGTGGAGAAAATCTAAAATTCACAGTAGCTAGGCAGTACTTTCTGTCTCTTTGTCTACATTTTTCCACTCTCTCTCTTTCCACCTCTTTGTAAATAAAGCTGCTAAAAGCATTTTTTTAAAACCCTTACCTTCCATTGTGGAATCAATACTGTGTATTGGTTCTAAGGCAGAAGAGTGGGGCTAGGCAATGGGGGTTAAGTGACTTGCCCAGGGTCACACATCTGGGAAGTATCTGAGGTCAGATTTGAACCTAGTACCTCCCATCTCTAGGCCTGGCTCTCAATCCACTGAGCTACCCAGCTATCCCTTGCTAAAAGTCATTTTGACTTAAGTTGTAATATTTTTAAATTGGCAACCACAATATTGCTTTAGAATTCTCATATTTAGCATAAAACCTAAATTTAAATTCTTACATGTCTCAATTCTGTCTCTGCTTATATTTGTGACCTTGGGCAAACTATTATGTTTTTCTAAGCTTCAGTTTTCTTGTCTGTAAAATGGTACTAATCATACCGACTCTGCCACCTTATGTAGTTTTGTGAAGAACACACACTTTGGAAACTTCAAAGTGTCATGTAGAAATAAGTTTTTATTAAATAATTTATTATTATTAATATTATTTAAATCCTTAGATTCTGTCTTAGAATCAATATCGTGTATTGATTCCAAAGCAGAAGAGCAGTAAGGCTAGGTAGAGTGAAGTGACTTGCCCAGGGACACACAGCTAGGAATTAGCTGAGATCAGATTTAAACTGAGGACCTCCATCTCTATGCCTGGCTCTCAATCCACTGAGACACCCAGCTGCCCTCTAAATCATTTATTATTAAACACTTACCCACTGTAGCTACATTTTCCTTGGAGGCACTCTAAATGTGAGCCATCCCATAGATGGACACCCAAACCACTGACTTTTTAAAAGACCGAGTAAATTATCAAAACACAATAATTTTAATTTATAACATCTCACAGCTCTTTAAAAGAAAAATCCCAATGAAGAGCAGTACGTGTCGGATTCAACATTTTCAACCCTAACCCTAGTGAGTCATGAGATTACCACTTTGGTGATGGCACATGCCTGAATTTGGATGAGCGTGGCCTGAGCCACGGTGAAATTCCTGGTCTGTAAAGAGGTGCCTCACCATTAGTAAACTGATTGTAATGAACATCCAACCCAGGTGGCCTGAGCTCCTAAGGAGGCAGGGGAAAGCTGCAGAGCCAGTCTGGTCTGCTCACATGCCTTTCTCTCCAAGGGAAGCCACAGTCGAAAGAGCTTTTTGGAGATGGGGCCCAAAGTCCAGGCTTTGACAGCTTGATAAAAACTTATTAGAGTCTGAGATGGGGGTGGGGGAGAGAAAAA
The DNA here is from genome assembly GCF_027887165.1 of Monodelphis domestica. Classification (NCBI taxonomy): domain Eukaryota; kingdom Metazoa; phylum Chordata; class Mammalia; order Didelphimorphia; family Didelphidae; genus Monodelphis; species Monodelphis domestica. The sequence continues at coordinate 47,792,797 of NC_077234.1, forward strand.
CTGCCTTTGGTGGTGCCTAAGAGATTTTCAAAAGGGAATCCCATATCAGAAGCCAGCTAAATTAACTGGCATTTTTCTTCTTGGTGGGGAGGCTGAGGAGGAAGATATACGATAAGGCTTTTGAACTTGAATGCAGATTTCTTGGGGAAGACTGGCTTTATAAATGAGCTGAAGAAGTCATAAGTAGCTTTCCAGTAGGAGAAAGGGAAAAATGGAAAATCCACCTGACTTCTGAAACTTTCTGTTTTAGGAACGTTGTATTGGAGAAACAATTAAATTCAGAGATTCATGGGGCGATATAAGGAAAAAAGTTGGGAAAAACTAAGGAGGGCGACTGACTTGTTTTTCTTTAGAATTCTAGGCTGGTTGTAAATTATTTTGAATTGGAAATTGGTAATGCTAGAAATGAGTCTTGCTTCTTGGGCTAACACAACTCTATGAAGAGAATGGTGTAAAATATATTTGTCAGGAAAGGCTTGATAGACCAATCAAAATGTAAGAAGGGACACTAGCCAGTCAATCCCAACACTGCACTGTAACCCCGTAAGTTTTCAAAAGATCTAGAGAAAGGCCTCTACTATGTTTTATGTTGAAATTTGTTTTTTCTTTATTTTTCTAGCTTATTTCTAAAAAACATTTATTATCTCTCTCTTCCATGGTCCTCCCCCAATTGAGCAATAAAAGAAAAATAAACACCCCATTTAAATATACATTCTTCAGCAAAACAAATTCCCCTATTAGCCATGCTCAAAAATGCACATTTCACTCTGTAAGAGTGTTGCTGGACTTAAAATGTCGGGGTGCTAATCACATGGATGAACTCACCAATCCACAGGAGCTTTGAAGAAGAATTTAGAGCTGGAATATCTTAGAGATGTTTTAGTTGAAAGCTTTTCTTTTATTAAAATGAGGCTCAGATCAATTGGGTACTTTGACCAAGAACATAAAGGTGGGGGGATCAGAGGATCTAGAACTCCAAGGAATCTCATGGTTGGAAAGGAATAGAGCCAAGATCTGAACCTAAAAAAATACAACATGGCATAAGGGTAAGGGTCTTAGAGTTGCAGACATTTAGACCTGTTGTGAGCTCCCTCTTCTCCCCAGCATCAAACTTCCAGTCACTCCAACATTTCTGCCTGTTCTTTTTTCCTTTGGGGCTCTTCTCCTAAGGAAGACTAATCTCCCCACTTGGGCTCTTAATTTTTTTCCTTATATCTTTCCCCCATTTCCTACACCACTGCAAAATGAATATTCCCATAACACTGATCTGTGCTATTCTCCTGCTCAAACATCTTTACTAGTTCCCCTTTGCCTCTGTTGCTGTTTTTGTTGTTCAGTCATTTTTTAGTCATATATGACTCTTTGTGACCCCATTATTGGAGTGGTTTGCCATTTCCTTCTCCGGCTCATTTAACATATGAGGAAACTGAGGCAAACAGAGCTAAGTGACTTGCCCAAGATCACACAACTAATAAATGTCTGAGGCCAAATTTGAACCCAGAAAGATGAATCTTCCAGACTCCAGACCTGGTGCTCTATCCACTATACCACCTATTGCCCATAGGATGAAGCAAAAATCCCTCATCCTGATAACTGCTTTCCACAATCTGGCTCCTACCTAAAATAAATAACCTCTCCTCTAAGAATATTTGGAAATTGTGGTGCAGATGTTCAAGTCTTGGATAAATGCTCGCTAGGCTCTTTCTGGCTATTTCACTCTTTCCACACAAAGCTGTCCTGATGATTATTGCTAGAACATTCTTCTCCCCCTCCACCACTCCTTACCTTTTCAAGAGCCCCCTAAGCCAGGGATATCTTTTCTCTCTCTCATCCTTCCTTCCCCGTTAGACTCACTCTAAGTGCTCCCTTCACTCCATTCTTTTCCAGACCCCTCAATTTATCCATTTACCATCTCTCCATACCAATTTATCCATTACCAAATACCCTGGTATTTGCTTATCTATGCACACATTTCATTAATTCCAGAAGAGGGGATGGGATGTTTCCTTGCCATCTTTGTATCTCTACCGCCCGGCAAAGTATCTTATACATAGTGAGTTACTGATAGATGCAATCGTGAATGGCATTAAAACTGAATTCAGTTGAACCCTGTACAAAGAAATCAAGAAGTTCTGGTGGGTAGGATGGGACTCAGGAAGCTCCATTGTGATCCCTACAGTTGGGCTTTTACCATTTGTCTTGACCCCAAATCCTTGTGAAATTCTTTTCCAAGACCGTGTCTACACCTTCAATTAAACAATAGGCTACACTAGCAGTATTTTGCTCATTAGCTATGGCCACATGCTTTTTTGTCTCCAGACTTGGATGACTAACAATGAATGCTGACACCCCAGATCACTTTGTGTTCCCTCCACTGGAAACTGGCCATTGGAAGACCTATTTCTTCCACCTCTTGGGGCTGATTAGATCTCTCCATCTCCACTCACAGATTGACTAATGCCTGGAGCTCTGCTGGGTGGGGAGAATTGTACAGTAGAGAAACTGCTGCAGGCATTTATGCTGATGACAAACCTTTGGGATGAGTTATCTACCCATAAAGGATTCCTTTTATGGGAAAATCCTCCTCGCCCTTGTGGAAGGTGACCAATGCTTTACCTGGCTAAGTCCTACACATAGGGGAACTGCTCGTAGGAAAGCATTGATTAGATGTTGTGTCCTTTGGTCTGGATTAATTGGGACAATTCAGGCTTGCAGTCAGGAAGGGCTGGGTTGGAATCCTGCCTTAGACACTAGTTATGTGAATGTGTGACCCGAGACAAATCTGTTAACCTTTGTTTGCCTCACTTTCCTCATCTGGAAGAGGCTGGTAATAGAAGAGGAGGGGGATCTTACCTCATAGGGTCCTGATTTTTCAATGAGATAATGTATGTAAAATGATTTTAAAGCTTCACATTTTTAAAAATTTTAAGTATTATCCCAAGATTACATGATTCATATTCTTTCCCTCCTCCTTTTGCTCCCTCCTCCCAGAGCCAACAACTAATTCCACTGGGTTATACATGGATTATCACTCAATACCTGGGTCCAGATTATTGTTTAAATTTAATTTTTTTTTAAACTGATGCTTTGTAAATCTTTACACTCTCCATAAATGCTAGCCATGAGGAAGACTGGAAATCTCCTCTATTTAAACAACTAATTTTTTCTTGGAAAGTGATCAAGTAGAGGATTCAGAGTTGGAAAAGACTTTGGAGATCAGCTAGTCCAACCTCTTTATTTCACTGAGAAAGAAACCAGGGTTCAGGGAAATAAGAGTCATTCTCTAAAGTTTCATAGTAAGTGGCAGAGCTGGGACTTGAACTTGGCTCTTTTGACTGCCAAACCAGTGTATGTTCTATTATACATATCAGGGATTCTCAAAGTATGGTCCAGAGACTCTTCTAGGTTCCAAGACCCTTTCAGAGAGTTTGTCAGGCTTAAACTATTTTTGTAATCAAAACAAACATTTATATAGAGCTTTAAGGTTTGCAAAAGCTCTTTATGAATATTATATTTTATCCTTATAAACCTGGGAAGTAGATGCTATTATTATACCCATTTTACAGATGAAGCAACTGAAGCAGTCAAGAGGATGAGTGATTTACTTAGGATCTGTCAAAGTGGAATCTAGAAGCCCCCAAACTTGTAGCCTAGTAAGATTTGATGACCCACCCCTCCACCCCCCCAGTTTAGAAGGGAAAGCTCAACTTCACAAGTCTCATACCAACAATAGACCTTAAAGTAGTTTAAATGGGGAGGGCTAATCCCATCAGATGTTGAGTATCTCTTTTGTCCCAAGGATTTAACAGTTAATAAAAGTCTGAGGCCAGATTTGAACTCAGGTCCCCCTAAATTTAATGCTTAGTGTCAACTCTATCCACTGGATCATCTAGCTGCCTGGTAAAATAATAAATATTGATAGCTTTAACTCATATAAACAAAAGTTCTTTGAGGAGTTCTTTAATAATTTTTAAAAACTCTTAACTTCTGTTTTGGGACTGATACTATTGGTTCCAACACAAAAGAGTGATAAAAATTAGACAGTTGGGGTTAAGTGACTTGTCCAGGGTCACACAACTAGGAAGTGTCTGAGGCTAGATTTAAACCCAGGATCTTCCATCTCCAGGCCTGGCTCTCCATTTGCTGAGCCATTTAGCTATCTATCCCTCAATATTTTTTTTAATAGTGTAAAGGGGTCCTAAGATTAAAAAGTATGAGAACTGCTCTGACATGCAATGTCATCTAATTGGTCAACAAAGTCCATTGTTCAAGTGTATATAATAATTTTGTAGATCATTACTCTAATTAATTGATCAATCAACACACATTTATTACATTATTACTATGTGCCAGACCCTATGATAAGTGCTGGGGAGACAAACAAAACGTGGCTCTTGAATGGCGTCTTGAAAGAAGCCAGTGATTCCAAGTGATAAGGTGAGGAGAAAGAATATTCCTGTTGAGACCTGTTGGTACAGGCATGGAGAGAAGATATGCAGATATCATGGGTGAGGAAAAAAAGCAGCTAGGTGGTGAAGAGGATAGAGTAATGGTCTGGAGTAAGAAAGACTCATCTTCCTGAGTTCAAATCTAGCCTCAGACACTATCTGTGTGATCATGGGTAACTCTCTTAACCTTGTTTGCCTGAATTTCCTCATTTTTCAAATGAGTTAGAGAAGGAAATGGTAAACCACTTCAGTATCCTTGCGAAGAAAACCTCAAATGGTGTCATGAGGAATCAGACATGATGTAAAAGACGGAAAGGCAACTGCAATGTGGGAGGGACCAAAGAGTACATGGAGTTGAGTTATGGATGAGAAGATTGGAAAGATAGGATGGAGTCAAGTTGTGAAGAGCTTTAATTGCCAAATGAGGGAATTATTATTTTTTTGGTGAAGATATTTCATGGAATTACATGGAATAGCAGTTTTCCACATGTGTTTTCTGAAGGTATAGGATCCAAATTATCTCTCTCCGTCCTTTCCCTTCCCCAATCCTAAAGATGGTAAGCAATTTGATCTGGGTTATACAAGGATTAGTATCATGCAAAACACATTTCCTCATTGTTCATTTTTATAAGAGAATAATCATATGAAACCAAGACTCTAAATAAAAATCCAAATAAACTAAAGTGAAAAATCATATGCTTTGATCTGCATTCCAACTCCAACAATTCTCTCTCTGGAGGTGGAGAGCGTGCTTTGTCATAAGGCCTTCAGAATTGTTCTGGATCATTGTGAATAGCTCAGTTTTTATTCCACAATATTGCTGTTACTGTGTACAGTGTTCTACTGGTTCTGCTTATCCCACTCTGCATCAGTTCATGTAGGTCTTTCCAGCTCTTTCTGAAATTATCTTGTTCATTATTTCTTACAGCACAATAGTATTCTATCGCCATCATATACACAATTTGTTCAGCCATTAAGGGAATTTCTTTTTGATTCTAGAAGTGACAGGGAGCCACTGTAGTTTATTTAGTAAGGGGGTGATGTGATTAGATCTGCACTTTAGGAAAATCAATTCCATGTATTTTCTTAATCTAGCCAAAACAATTCAGTCCCCCAAATGTGGCTTGTAATTTCTCAACTTCATATCCTTGCACCAATTATCCCTTATGCTTAGGACATATTTTATAGCCATCTTTGAGCTGCTAGAGTGCAGCAATGGATAGAGAGCATTTCTTTTTCCTATTCCTCTCTAGTCACCATTAGCCAATATATCTTGCTAACATTAGAGGCTATACCTGGTAAAAGACTGCATCCAGCAGAGAACAGACAGACAGACAGACAGACAGACAGACAGACAGACAGACAGACAGACATAAACATAGATAACAGAAACCAGCTTCAAGGAGAATGACCTCTGGCAGCATAGAAGAGAGCTGATTATAGAGTGAAGTTATAAAGAGGATCAGGGTAAATACAGGGAGCTCATTTGATTTTGGGAGTGCAGACTCACTAACTCTTTAGACCCCAAGAGTGCATACCTGGGGACCCAATCTATAAGTCTGAGAGCTTTGATGTAGGGAGGTAGCCCAGAGGAAGCACTGTATCCAAGAACAAAATTACAAAGTATTTAGAGATGTAGCACTCAATAGCAATTCCTGCCTGCCCTGAATTAAACTAATTTCCAAACAATGAGTCTGTTGGATTCTCCTGAGAGTTCTTAGATGTCCTTCCCCCTGTTCACATTCAGATTTTAGAAGATCTAGTTCCAGGACTTCTTTCCCACCTCATCCTCTAGGATAGTTTTTGGTGCAAATATCTTCATGAGGGTGCAAGAGGAGGACCTAGGACCTCCTATCTCCTGGCTCCCTAGCCTTTAAACCACCTAGTTGCCCCTGTTATGTGTCTTCTTGCTTTGGAAGACAGGGCATTCAAATGAAAATAAGTTCTATCTGAGAGTTTGCTCCCTTCAGATATCCTTCCTTACACTCATTCTTTTCTTAGTGTTTTAACACCTATTCTGAAAGTCATACACTAAAATACATTAAAACATTCTCTTCATCCTCATTCTCATCACTCATTCTTATCTCTTCTCTCTTCTCCCCTCTCCCTCTCTCTCCCTCCCCCACCCTCACCAAACTTTTCTTCCTATACTTCTTGGCACACTAACTGCTATGCCTTGTCACATATATATTAGCTAGATTTCACCACCACTCAGAGCTAAGCTTGTGGATGAGAGAAGTACAGACTGCAAAGCAAGGACTTGGTTTACAAGGAAACCTTATGCAGGAAGAGAATGGAACTTTGTTGGCAATGGATGGATAGTTGGAAAAGGGGTTCTTTTTCTCTTCTGAACTGAAAGGGAGAAGAGCAACTTGCTGAGCTTAACCTGCTATGATCCCTCATTGATCTGAAGAAATCAGATTAGCCATCTTTCCTCAATAGTGTTGGATAGAGACTTTTTCCCTTTAGGGAAGATAAGAGACTATCTACCCAAGAAGACTTTCCATTGATATCTTCAATAGCTGTATCTCTCTATATTAGGAAATTACACCATCCTGACTCCACAAGGTGCTCAGGGACTCAGGTCCCCAGATCTGAATCCTCAACCCCTGAAGGGAATTTACGTTGAAATAGAATTAGGGACTTCCTATTTTTCTCTCTTCCCTAAACCTATCATTCCTGACTATCAAACAATAAATAGATCTTATTAATTCAGAAGAACTGGACATCTCATTATTCTAATGTACTAAGGGGATCAAGATAATATCCATCCAGGGAAGACAACAGAAACCAGAGACTAAAGGGGATTTCCTCTTTACCTTTCAGCTCTGGATATTGACCCAATCTTTCATCTTCCCTTGGGTAGCTCTGCCTGGAAGAGGAAGTAGTGCTTCTATTTATCTGTTCCCTCTCTCTCTTAGGCCTTTCAGGCTTTGGTTCCTGATCCCCTGCTAGTACAAGCTTCATTGTTAACACTAGAAGAATATTTTGATGCTGTCTTAAGGCTGGCAGTTGGGTATGGGGGAAAATGGGTTAGTGAATGATTTCAGAAAGCTGCATAAATACTTCATCTTCTCCACACAATTTCTCTGCCTTCCCCTGGGATTCTTGACTTAGAAAATTGGTAATAAATAAAGTGAACTATAGCTCTTAATGCAAGAAAGTAAAATATAACTTTCAAGAACACCAGAGACTTGGTAGGTTGTGATCCATGACTACTATACCATGAAGGTGTGAAGGGTTAAATTTTGGGTAGGAGTTTGACAAATGCTAGGAGGGCAGTTTGGTAAAACATAAAATACTTTATTTGGGAAGAAGTTCAGATAGGAAATAGGAAGAAGGAAAGTGAGAGTATTACTCTAATATCTTAGAGCTATACCTAAAATCCCAATCCTAACTAAAATTTCAAAAAAACCCTAAATCTAACTGTCTCCAAGGACAGGTTCTTCTGCCTGAGCCAGGCCAGGCCTAACTAAACTACACTGCCTATCTACAATTAATTTACTACCTAACTATCTATGCTAATAAATAAACTGTAATCACCAACCACCTCTTTAAATCCATTTTTTTATACCTACTCTCAGTATTGAAACAGTCTGTCACAGAGATACAGACAGTGCTCCTGCTCTGTAGTGAATCCAGAGAAAAAGAAGCCCCCTCTCTTAACTGTCTCTCCATTACATACTTTCCTCCTCTCTTAGGTGATGGAATCTTCAGCTCTCTCCTGCTTATACTTATAAATGTTTCTGTTCGGGCCTCTCTTCTGCCTCTTAAAGAGACAGAGGGAGAGATTAAGCAACTCCCTTTAACAAAGGAAGAGTATACTTTATTTAAATTGAACATATTAGATAAAAGGAATAAGTAACATTTTATAGAAAAGAATAATTAATTTTTTAATGAACACGTTAGACACTGTCAAAAGCTTTATATACATTGTTTCATTCAAAGTCTCCCAAAAGGGGCCAGTTAGTGGCACAGTGGATAGAAAGTTGGGCCTGAAGACTGGAGGTCCTGGGTTCGAATTTGAACTCATATACTTACTTAGCTATATGATATTGGGCAAGTCACTTAACCCCAGTTGCCTAGTCATTACTGCTCTTCTGCCATGGAATTGATACTTCATATCATTTCTAAGACAGAAGGTAAAGATTTAAAAAATAAAGTCTCATAACCCTGTGAAGGATGTGCTAATATCCCCATTTTAAAAATTAAGAAATTGAAACTGGATGAGATGAAATTACAACTTGCCCATGCTCATCCAGCAAAGTAAGTGTTAGAGGTATGACTTGAATTCAGGTCTTCCTGTTTTGAAATCCAGCACTTTGAAGATAATGAATGAAACAAAAACTCAATACATATTTTTGTACTTAAGGCCCAAGACCTTGCTTGGTACCCAATGCCCAACGCCCTTCAATGCTCCCTTCTCCTCTGCCCTCTTACAAGGGCTCATCTTTACTAGCTCACATTCATTCTGGAGTAGACTGATATCAATGATGGGCAGATTACTCTGACTCTCCCTCTCCTCTTGAATCACACCAGTGATATCTCTGAAACAAAGCTTAAGTGTGGCACATGCTTAGTATTTCTCTAAAATGTGGGTAACAAGATGCCTATTAGGAAAGGTACTAAATGCATAATATGATGATCAGGTAGGAGAGGTTATTTATTTATTTATTGCCTCCTCCACAGAGAAACCTTAATATGAATAGACTCACAAGCACAACAGATTTTGTTGTCTATGCTTCCTTCTCAAAGAGGACTGATGATAGTCTTGATGTGTCTGGATTGGATTTGTGAGGTAGAGTTGCACAAAGACTATGTCTTTCAGAGTCATCCAAATACAGTGGCAAGACAACAATCAAGACGATTGGAGATGGACCAGGACGCAGTGGATGACCTTAGTGTCTTCGATATCTGACCAAGCTCTAAGCATTCTACAATGCCTACTTCAGTTGCCTCCATGGCATTTGGGATAAATTGTTTTTATCTATTAATCTCTAAGTCTGTAACATTCTCTCACAAGTACAAAAAAATCCAAGGGAAAGTGGGCTCAAACTTAGAAAGCACATGGGGCAAAGAGGCAGGTCACTGCTTTTAGGAATTGTTTATTAGAATCCTTAAAATGTTATCCTTAGGTAGCCAATAGCTTTCCTGATGGTCTCTTTGTGGAACCATGAATTTATACCCAGTCTTTAATTGGATCCCAATGTAGAAACTACTGTCAGATGCTCTGAAGATCTTATTAACATAGAGATGGGGAGATGGGAAGTCTTCCAGACCTCTGGAGTTTACAACATCCTTCATCAAGGAGAGAGGAAAGAGAATGGAGATTGAAGTTCAAGACTCTGCTCTTTCTTCTCCTCCACAAAGATTCCTTTTTAAAGGTTTAGCTGGAATGTTCTTTCCTTTCCACTTGCACAGATCTTAAGTTCTGAACCAGTCTTTTATTTTAGAGAATCTATGAAGTGTGTAACAAGATTTCCTTTACCAATGTGAACATACTTCCTGGATTTAGAGAGGTATACAGGCCATATTCACACCCAGTGACAAGTAGAGATGTGTTCTCATCTAATATGTTTATCACATGAGGTGAAGTGATTTTACCCCACCCTAATGAAAGAAAAAAGATGAGAATATGCTATATATAAATGCAACAACTTCAACCTGAACTATTCAAAATAGCCAAAAATTGGAAACAGACGAAGGCAAGGAGATTGACCTTGATTATTTCCTATAATTTTTTTCTAATTAAAGCCACATTAGCTAGCAAATATTTGACTCCCTTGCTCAGTGAAGAGACAGGCCAGCCAAAGGTAGGACATGTTTAGAATGCATACTTACTTATAAAACATTATGGAGGATGGTAGAAAATTATATCAATATCATCTCATCAAAATGTAAAAATTCTGCATGTTTGTGTGTGTATATATATGAGTACCTTAGACTGAGTGACCTCTTCTGTGAAATTATAAATAAATGAGATATGAAAGTATATGTGATATGATTAACTACTTTTTTCTTTTCAAAGTCCACATAATTATTAAGGTCAGATGCATTCCCTAGCTTGCCTTTAGATGGGTATACAAATTAGAAGACAAGTTGATTTAATAGTTTTATAAATGGCAGGATGTTTCACCAGAGATCCTTTTCATTACTGGATCATTCACTTGTCAGATTTGTAATGCATCACTTTATAATTAATTATAATTTATAATTATAATATAACTTATAATAAATAACCAGTTAATACAGAGTGGTTTTTAGCACCTTGAAGGTTATTGAATTAGAAGAACCATCATGAGCTTGTTTGTTACTGCACAACTGGGTTGACTTCCCATTAATATCCTTCAGGGTGGCACAGAAATGAAGGAGGATCCCATCCTTTGCTGCACACACTTGAATCTCATTCTTTACACACCATGTCAAAGAAAATATTCTTGCCAGCTGCCTACTGTACTCATCAGTTAAGGGCATAACCCTACTAGACCCATCATTTTTGAATAGATAAACTAAAAAAAAAAAGTCTGTAGGCAGATAGGTCATAGAGCTAGAAAAAGCTATGATGCAAGAGTGTATGTAATATTAAATATTAAAAATATTAGGAGTGAGGAATGAAAATATAAGCTCTCCCCAGAGCCTCCCTGATAATGTTCTGCTCCTCACGCTGTGCACAAGGTGAGTACAAGGTAGGGTTTTGGATTGTTTTTATTGCTCTAGGAAGCTCCCACTGGAGAAACTTCCTTTATCAATGTAGAGCTACACCTATCTTGAAACTTAGTGGCATAGGGTGCTGAAAGATGAGTGATTTGCTAAAGTTTAGACAAACATATATGTGTCAGGGTGGGATTCCAAAACAGATTATTTTGATGATAGCAGTGTGTATGTGTGTGTACCCAGACAATGGAAGGGAATTCTGGGATATTGATTCACCTAATATGCAATTAAAAAAAAAAAGACTTTATTTTCCCAATTACATGAGGTAACAGTTTCCCATATACATTTTCTGAAGTTATAAGATCCAAATTGCTTCCCTCCCTCCATTCTCTCCCCTCTCTCAGATAGTAAGCAATTTGATCTGGGTTGAATATGTATTATCATGCAAATCATATTTGAATATTCATGTTATAAGAGAATCATCATAAACCAATCCCCCCAAATAAAAACCCAAATAAACTAACGTGAAAAGTTGCATGCTTTGATCTTCATTCTGACTCCCACAGTTCTTTCTCTGGAGGGAGACAGCTTTCTTTGTCATAAGTCCTTCGAAATTGTCCCAGATCATTGCACTGCTGGGAGTGGCGAAGTCTTTCCCAGTTGACCACCACATTACATGAAATTTACGGTCTAATACAGTCGCCTGCAGATGATTTGGTGATTTGCTCATGGTCACATAGCCAGTGTAGACTACCTGACTCAAGTCGTCCTGATTCCAAGACTGGTCCTCTCTACCCTCAGCCCTCCTTCCTCTTATCTCTTATCCCAACAGCAATCCTGAGTTCACTCCAGCTGGTTCTTGAAGGATCCTAATTGGTAAAAGCGTGTCTTTATTTTACCCAGAAAAGTGAAAGCCACTTGTTGCTGTGTCCTCGGTGTTTGTCACAGAACCCCAGTGTTCTGACACTCTCCAAAGCATACCAGCTGCTGCATTGAATTAGCTTCAGTGAAAATTTTTCTTCAGTTCCTTTTCCAAACTTTGTGATTTTGCCATTTTAAAAATAATGTTGTAGATGCCAGTCAGTTATGTGAAGGCAAATGACTGATTAGAACATTAATACTAATAATGTTCAATTAGTATCAAACTTTTGAATGCTGAAACCAGACCCAAGTCATTTTTTTTTGAAAATTTTATTTAATTAGTTGGTTTAGAATATTTTTCCATGGTTGTAAGATTCATGTTCTTTCCCTCCCTTCCCTGGACCCCCTCCCATAGTTGATGTGCAATTCCACTGGGTTTTACATGCCATTGATCAAAATCTATTTCCATATTACTGATATTTGCACCAGGGTGATTGTTTAGAGTCTACATCACCAATCATATCCCCATTGACCCATGTGATCAGGCAGTTATTTTTTCTTCTGATCCACAGTTCTTTCTCTGAATGTGAAGAGTGTTCTTTCTCATAAATCCTTCAGAATTGTTCTGGATCATTGCATTGCTTCTAGTAGAGGAGTCCATTACGTTTGATTGTACCACAGTGTATCAGTCTCTGTGTATAATGATTTCCTGGTTCTGCTACTTTTGCTCTGCATTAATTCCTGGAGGTCATTCCAGTCCCCATGGACTTCCTCAACTTTATTATTCCTTTTTGCACAATAGTATTCCATCACCAACATATACCACAATTTGTTCAGCCATTCCCCAATTGACGGCCATCCCCTCATTTTCCAATTTTTGGCCACCACAAAGAGTGCAGCTATGAATATTCTTGTATAAGTCTTTTTCCTTATTATTTCTTTGGGGTACAAACCCAGCAGTGCTATGGCTGGATCAAAGGGCAGACAGTCTTTTATCACCCTTTGGGCATAGTTCCAAATTGCCCTCCAGAATGGCTGGATCAATTCACAACTCCACCAGCAATGCATTAATGTCCCTACTTTGCCACATCCCCTCCAGCATTCACTGCTTTCTGTTGCTGTCATGTTAGCCAACCTGCTAGGTTTGAGGCAATACCTCAGAGTTGTTTTGATTTGCATCTCTCTGCTTATAAGAGATGTAGAGCACTTTTTCATGTGCTTATTAATGGTTTTGATTTCTTTATCTGAAAATTGCCTATTCATGACCCTTACCCATTTATCAATTGGGGAATGATCATAGCCAAAATTTCTGTTGAAGGGAGGCAGAGAAATCCCCTCTTCTCTTCTCTCTTTTTGGGGGTTCAAGAGAAAGGAGGGGATAGCAGAGTCCATTAAGAAAGAAACTGACCTGGCTCTCCCTTCCACTTCCTCTTCTAACCCTCAAGAGAGCATCTTCTTCTACCTCCTTAGCCAATCACCTTTAATGCAACCCCATCACTGGTGACCAATTAGGAACTTCCGTGACATTTCAGCAAGGGGCAAGTGGCTTAGTGAAGGGGCAGAAGTCCAAGGATTAAAACAGGCTTGCAAAACCAATCAACACATAGTCCTGTCACCAGATGTAATATTCCAAACCCACCGTCCCTCAATCTCTGCAGTGAAGGGAAGAAGGTACATTTTCTCAGCTTTTCTCAGGGACCACATTTTGCCATTGTTATGAGAAAGCATTCAGTTTCATTTTGCTGTTCTTCCTGTTTCCATTGTTGGAGTCACTGCCATTCTGCTTACTTTATACAGTTCATATGTCTTTCTATTAAACCTTTTTTTTTTCATATTTGCCATTTCTTGTGGCACAGTAACATTCCATTACATGTATATAACCTATATCACAATTTGTTTAGCCATTTCACAGTCAACGGGTCCCTTGTTCTTTATTCTTTATGTATATGTTCTTTACTTGCTATCACAAAAAAAAAAAATTCTGCTATGCATATTTTGCTGTTTAGGAGACCCTGTGTTCTGCCTGTGACCCAACTGGCTTCTATACCCAACAGCGATATCTCACTTTAGTTTGGTTTTTTCCCCCTTCTTTTTAACTTCTATCTTGGCATCGATACTAAGTATTGGTACCAAGGCAGACGAGTGGTGAGTGCTGGGCAATGGGGGTTAAGTGACTTGCCCAGGATCACACAGCTAGGAAGTATTGGTCAGATTGGAACCCAGGACCTCTTGTTTTTAGGCCTGGTTCTCGATCCACTGAGCCCCCTAGCTGTCCCCTCACTCTTAATACAGGTCAAAAACCCATGATAGCAAATAGGAAGTTCACATCTTAATTTCTTCATTACAGATTTTCGTTATAATAAATAATGCTTGAAATAAATCCTCCACAACTGATCTTAGCTCTGCATAGAATGTTGTCCAGAGGGGGTCAACCCATGCAGTATACACACCTAGTCATCTAATAATGTTTCAGAAGAAATGCTCAATTCTCTCTCAAATCAAATCAAATCACGATCAGCTGTCCCTTGGGATCCATGTCCATGGAGGCCAAATCAAATACAGCATTTTCTAAGAATGTGAATGATGGTAATGCTGAAGTCATTTTGCCTGCAAAAATCAAACTGCTTTTCCTAGTCTTGTTTTGTCTTCTAAATAAAGCTGCCTACATGTCCTGTTTCCTTACTAGTCACAGCCAAGGAATTAGACTGTGCCCATATGTTTTCCCATGTGTGTGCTATGTAAACCCTGTCACACAATCAACTGTTGGATGCTTTTTCTCAGTAGGGGAAATAGTCTATTGTATTCTATGGAGGAAGAAAATAACACCTCAAACAATGCACCTTCTTTGTAATAGTGAAATTCTTTCAGTATTTGAACACTTTAAAAAACTATAGACACACCAGGTCTTTACCCAGGAACTGGCAGTATATTTTTTATCATACGTCTTGATTGATCTAATTTTAAGAAAGTGCTAATGCAGGAAAGATTTCAATTCTCAGGAAAAAAAGATTAAAAGGAGGATGAATTATTAGGAAAAGCATTGGAACGTGATCAGATAGCTTGATTTAGGATGTGCTAGATCCTGTTATTTTTGGCTAGTCACTTCCTTCCCTAGGGCTCAATTTCCTCAACTGCAAAATAAGGGTTTGGATTAAAATATTGATAAGGTCCCTTCCAACACTCAATTATAAATCAGAAAACCTAGGCTCAAATACTACATCTGTTACATATTATTTATATAAGTCTGGAAAAGCCAATTCTCCTTCCTGAGACTCAGTTTCCTCATTGAAAAAGATGATGGATCATAGATCTTGGTCTTTACAAGGAACTTCAGAGGCTAATTAGTCTACCTACCTCCCACCTCCACTCAATTTGCAGATGAAGAAACAGAATATGAGGGAAATTAAGTGAGAATAAAATCCACCTAAGTAATACATGTGATCGCTATATTTGGAACTTGGGTCCTTCCTTGAACTAATGATTTCTAGTCTTGATCCAGTCTTGACTTTTTTTTATTTAATTAATTTAGAATATTTTTCCATGGCTATATGATTCATGTTCTTTCCTTCCCCTACTCCCACCCCCCTCTTGTAGCCAACGAGCAATTCCAATGGGTTTTACATGTATCATTGATCAAGACCTATTTCCATATTATTAATATTTGCATTAGGGTGATCACTTAGAATACACATCCCCAATCATATCCCTACTTGATCTACCTTTCATAGATTTTTTTTCAAACCCTCACATTCCATCTTGGAATCAATACTGGGTATTGGTTCTAGGGCAGAAGAGTGGTAAAATCTAGGTAATGGGGGTCAAGTGACTTGCCCAGGGTCACACAGCTGGGAAGTGTCTGAGGTCAGATTTGAACCAGGACCTCCCATCTCTAGGGCTGGCTTTCAATCCACTGAGCCATCCCATAGATTTCTATTACAACTGCTGGTATTTGTAGATGGAAATAACTCTCTTCTATTTCTATAATTGGAATGTTTCTCTAAAAAACAAGGTGTTTACAATAGTCCAATAATTCAAGAAGTGTTTGCTTATTCTCAGACAACCTTTTTCCAGGTGTAGAAAAACCAAGTTAGATTTCTTGCCGAAGGGAAATTGAGGTGAAGAACAAGAGTCTTTTTGGTCTTCTCCACCTATAGAATTTGCTTACAATGGAGGAGTCTGATGGGGGAAAGTTAGAAGCAATTTCTCACCAGTTTTATTCAGTTCCTTTCCCATTTGAGAAAGTACAGTACCAGGAGAGTGAAGAGTTCCTTTGTACTGTGCCCTGAGTAGATCCCATCTGAGATACGGAGGTCAGTTCTAGGTGCCAGACTTCAGGGATGATGTTCATAAGCTGGTGGCCATCCAGAAGAGAACCATTGGGTTGGTGAAAGGCCATCAGATCATACCTATAGCATTTATATAGTTTTAACGTTTGTGAAGTACTTCACATAGGTTATCTAATTTGGTCTTCACAATAACACCGTGAGGTAGGTGCTGTTGTTATCTCCATTTTACAGATGAGGAAACTGATATTTAGTGCCCAATAATGCATTTTCTATCACTCAGTCACTGCCCTTGGATAGTAGAAGACCACATAAAACCAGGGGTCATCGGATGTTGTAAATAATCTAATAGAAAAATGGATGTCTCTAGCTCCAAACTAGCTCAAACACTATACAATTGTCCAGGATTGAGGATTTATGGTCTATGTAAATTTTTTAAACTTTTACATTTTTTGGTTTTCCTTGACAAACATTCACTGATAAAAGTAGCTTTTATGGGGCCACATTTATATGAATATGTATGTGATATTTCCTGTGATGTCCTTAGCTAGTCTATTATCTGGTTTCTTTCTGGTCATTATTCTGTTACAATTTATTCTGTCAGATTCCTGTTATTTAACAATTAAATTAACATATTGTTTGCTTTCTACAAATAAGACAAGAAGCAGCTTGGCATAGTATAGAGAATTTGGGACTGAGGACCAGAAAGATCCTCCTTTTTTTAAAAAAAGATTCTTATCTTTTGTCTTAAAATTGATACCAAGTATTGGTTCCAAAGCAGAAGAACAGTAAAGGCCAGGCAAATTGGGGTTTTAAGTGACTTGATTTGAGCCCAGTATCTCCCAATTCCAGGCCTGGCTCTCTATCTACTGAGCCACCCAGTTGCTCCCAAGATCTTCCTTCTGCTCTTGCCACAGACACTTACTAGATGTGGGCTCCTGGGTAAGTCACTTGGAAAATAGGAATAATAATAGTACATACCGGGCATAATACAATTTAAGTGGATTTAGATATGGCTAAGGGGATTTAAAGAGTGGTTTTAATGGTTCACTGTCCAAGTAGTGGACATCCCATTAAATGTTGTTTAACATTTTTATCAGAGATTCACATAAACCCATACATAACAAGCTTTCAAATTGACACAAAACACAAATTTTGTAGGAGAAGAGACATCTGAACTCTGGGATATTATGGTGAGGTATCTGGAGAAATCTGGACAAGCTAGCGCATCAGGATAAATCTAATAAGCTGAACTTCAGCAGGGACCAGGGCACATTTGAACGTGGGTTTGAGAAATCAGCTTCATAAGTACAAGTTAGAAGAGCCGTGATCAAATAGCCTTTGAGAAATATCTGGGCGTTGTAGGACTACAGTCTCAATATGAATTGGCAGTGTGATGTGATGGTCAAAGAAACTGAAATGATCTTGGGCTGCATTGAGAGAAATTGTTTCTAGGAACAAGGGGGTTATAGTCTTTCTGAGTTCTGCAGTCCACATTTGGAGTATTGTGTTCAGTTCTGGGTGCCACATTTTTGGGAGGATATTCATAAATTGGAAAGTGTCCATCTCTGGAGAAGGTCCAGAGGAGATTCTGGTCAAGCTTGGGGCAACGTCTTGAGTCTCTATTATATGAGGATCTATTGAAAAATCTAGAGCTATTTGACCTGGAAAATAGAAACTATAATTTTCTATAGTGGAGTAGAAAGGATATGCTACATATTATATCTATCTCTATTGATCCATCTATGTATGTATAAACTATACTTTCTGTAGAGAGTTGAAGATATCTTTGTTTTCAAGTATTCAAAAAGGGATTGGACTTGTTCTCTTTTGTTTGTGAGGGCAGAACCAGGAAAAATGCAAATTTAGGTGAAATGGAGGGGTGTGAATGGATGTGGAAGTATCTTTCATTATAAACTAATCTCATTTGGTGAACTGGTAAGAGAGTGAGACGTCCTTGAAGCCTGGCAAAGTTGGGTTCAAGCTCTGTCTCTAACACGTAGGAAGTGTATAACCATAAGTAAGTCTTAATATCTCTTTTTGGCTACTCTCTAAGACATAAGAGCTACTGATTTGCATCAGTTTCCACTCGGGGAATTTCCTACACAGCGATGAAATCATGGGTTCAAACGAAAACAATTACAATGTGATGGGGATATGATTGGGGATGTAGACTCTAAATGGTCACCCTAATGCAAATATTAATAATCTGGAAATAGGTCTTGATCAATGACACACATAAAACCCAGTGGAATTGTGTGTCAGTTACAGGAAGGGGTTGGGAGGAGGGGAGGGAAAGAACATGAATCTTGTAACCATGGAAAAATATTCTAAATTAATGAATTAAATGAAACATTTTTAAGACTAAAAAATAAATAAATAAAATAATAACAATAGACATTTGGATGTTAACATGTCCAAAACAGAACTCATTATCTTTTTCCTCCAAATTCCTCCCACTTCCATTATCCCACTCACCCAGGCTCACAACCTAGAAGGCATCCTGGACTCCACACTCTCTAACCAATTGACCCTCTCCCTAACCCTCCCATATCCAGTCTGTTGTCAAGTCCTGTCATTCCTATCTACAGATCATCTTTTTTTTTCATCCTTTACCTTTTCTGACTTAGTAACAACTCTATGATAGAAGGGCAAAAGTTAGGCAAATAAGGTTCGGGTGACTTGTTCAGGGTCACACAACTGGGAAGTGTTGGAGGTCATATTTGAACCCAAGTCCTCTAGAGTCCAGGACTGGTGCTCTATCCACTGTGCCACCTAGCTGCCCCCCAGACCATCCATCCCCTTGTCTCTTCTGAAATTGCTATCTCACTGGTTCATGCCTTCATCATCTCATGCCTGGATTGTTATAATAGCTTGCGTGTTGGACTTCCTATCTCAGATCTCTCCCTCAACCAGTCCCTCCTCCATTCAGCTGTCAAATTAAACTTCCTGTCACTCAATAAACTCCAGTGACTCCCCACCACCTTTAGGAGCAAATATAAAATCCTTTGTTGGTCTATTAAAATCCTTCATAACCTGACCCCTTTCTGCCTTTAAAAAACAAAACAAAACACCAAAACACTTATTTTCTGTCTTAGAGTCCATGCTAAGTATTGGCTCCAAGGCAGAAGAGTGGTAAGGGCTAGGCAATGGGGATTAAGTGACTTGTCCAGGGTCATACAGCTAGGAAGTGTCTGAGGTCACATTTGAACCAGGACCTCCTATCTCTAGATCTGGCTCTCAATCCACTGAGCCACCTGGTTTCCCCTTCCCCTTTTTGCCTTTTTAATATTACACCTTACTTCCCTCCATGTACTTTGACCTCCATGCCTGGGATTCTTATTCCTTATTTTTACTTCCTGCCTTCCTCTGGCTTCCTCCACATGTCAGCTGAAGCTTCACCTTCTACAAGAAGCCTTTTCCAGTTTTCACTAACCTTAGTGTCTTCCCTCTGATGGATTCTGCCTAGCTTGTTTGTATGTAATAGTTTGCACGTTGTCTCCCTCTTAGATGGTGAACTCCTTGTTAGTAGGAACTGTCTTTTGTCTTTGTAATCCCAGTAAGTGTTTAATAAATGCCAGTTTAATGACTGACATTTGTATATACTGTCTCATTTCATCCACACAAAAAACTCTAGATCTAACTGTGTGACCCTGGGCAAGTCACTTAGCCTCAATTGCCTAGCACTTGGTAGGGATTCTGGAATAGAAAATAAGGATTAAAAACAACAACAACTCTGGGGAATGGATCACAAGATCCATAGATTTGGAGCTAGGAAGGAGGGAACTTAGTCTAAACTATTTCACAGATATGGAAATTGAGGTTCAGGGATGGGAAATAAGAGGGTCCCACAGATTTTAAGTGATAGAGTTTTGACTTCAGATCTATTACAATTTCCACTGGTGCCCATGTGGCCTGACCATTATTTTCTCTTTACAAAAGATGGAATTGAGGTTCAGTATTCATTTACTTAAAACCCACTTGGAAGCCTCTTTAGGTAACAGATATTTTGAGAACAATTTGTTGCCATGAACATGAAGGTGGCTGTGGGACACGTAGAGCTTGGACATGGAAGATGCTAAGGTCATCCAATGCATCACCACTCGTCCTGGCTCTTGTCTTGCCCCTGGACTTTAATGACAGGAGGTGAGAGTGGGGCTGATGACTGTGCAACTGTGCTTCCCTTAAATCCAATTTATGAGCCAGTAAAGTCATCACCCTGTGAAGACAACGGTCCTCTTTGAAAAGAAGAACACACACCAAGATTGCCTTAGCTTCTTTTAAGGCTCACCTCTTCCTCCTGTCCTTAACTACTAGATAGGGACACTTCCTGGTACTCTTCTCTACACAATATTATTTTCCACTTACATGGCATGTATCTTGTGCCTGTATGAGAAAATACACACATGTAGGTATGTGTTGTTTCTCCCAACAGGAAACTCCCTGAGGACAGGGGCTATTTCATTTTGTAATTATAACCTGAGTCTCTAGCATATTTTTGGCTCATAGTTTTTGGATAGACACTTTAAAAATGTTAATTTAATTTCAAAAATTGATTCATTAAGAAAAATTTTCCATGGTTACATGATTCATGTTCTTTCCTTCCCCTCCTCTCACCCCCTCTCATAGCCATCACACAATTCCTCTGAGTTTTACACCTGTCATTGATCAAGACCTATTTCCACATTATTGATATTTGCACTAGGGTGATCGTTTAGAGTCTCCATCCCCAATCATATCCCCCTCGACCCATGTGATCAATCAGTTGTTTTTCTGCTCCCACAGTTCTTCCTCTGGATGTGGATAGTGCTCTTTCTCATAAGTCCCTCAGTATTGTCCTTGATCATTGATTGCATTGCTACAAGTAGAGAAGTTCATTACGGTCCATTATGTTCTATTATACCACAGTGTATCCGTTTCTGTATACAGTATTCTCCTGGTTCTGCTCCTCTCACTCTGCATCACTTCCTGGAGGTCATTCCAGTTCCCATGGAATTCCTCCAGTTCATTATTCCTTTGAGCACAATAGTAATCCATGGATAGACACTTTTGATAAATGTTGTTTGTTTGTTTGTTTGTTTGTTTGTTTGTTTGTTTGTTTGTTTGTTTGTTTGTTTGTTTGTTTGTTTGTTTGTTTGTTTCTTTCTTTCTTTCTTTCTTTCTTTCTTTCTTTCTTTCTTTCTTTCTTTCTTTCTTTCTTTCTTTCTTTCTTTCTTTCTTTCCTCTTACCTTCTGCCTTAGTATCAATTCTGAGACAAAAGAGCAGCAAGGGCTAGGCAATCAAGGTTAAATGACTTGCCCAGGGTCACACAGCTTGAAAATATCTGATGTCAGATTTGAAACCAGGTCATTCAGACTCCATGCCTGGTACCTCAACCTGACTGCTCTAGATACATGTTTCTTGACTTCGCTTGGAACTAAGCCATATAAGGAAAGGATTCTAGAGCTTCTTCTCCATGACTAAGATGATTTCAAAGTGAGAAATGTGACCTAATTACTTATCAAGATTACATTTTAATCTCAAATCCCTCATAAGGAGACTAAGGCTTTCTTGGAACTAGAGACATTCTCCCTAAGTGACTGGCCCTACCTTCATTTGCACAGGGTCATGAGATGTACTGAATGGACTGACCCAAGCATGAGAGACATTCTGAACCCATCCATTGGGTGTGGGATCTGTTTCTTCCCTGGGGAAATGGTATGTCCTTTGACTGGGACCATTCTTTAGTTTCACACGTGCCTCAGTGATGAAGTGCGATAAATCATAAGCTTACAAACATGTAGTCCTAAACCTGTCATGCCAGCAGTTCTCGGAGGCAGTAATTCAGGGAAAGGTATGTCAGCCCTGTCAGAAAGATTTAGGGATGTGGAGTGACTCACAAGGGCTGGGGTTAAAGAATCTGGGCTTTATGATGTCACTTAGTGGAGGAAAGGGGAGATGCAGAAGTGGGTTGGTACACTGCCCCTATGCCCCTATGGTACATGGATAGGACTGTGTTCAGTATTGGTATTAAGGAGGGGCCAGAAATCAGGGGCTCACACATTTTGGTGGGAAGAGGCCAAGTGTCACAATGAAGCAAAGGGTCACCTTGGGCAAGTCATTTTGACCTCTTTATATCTTTGATCCTCCTCTGTAAGTGGGGCATAACTCTGGATCAGTCAATCAATAGACATTTTTTAAGTATTGAGTTAGGCACTGTGCTAAGTAAGCCCTGGGGATTCAAATACAAAAAAAAAAAAAAGGAAGATTAAAGTCTCTAAGACCACTTCAGCTTCAGTCTATGATTCAATTTTTAATCTGGGAGTTAGCAGGGCTCAATGAAAAGAGCTGTAGATTGAGAGTCAAAGAATTATGGTTCGAAATTCAACTCTGTCACCTGTCATCTATGTGACCTTGGGTGAAGCCCTTACCCTCTGAGGTTGGTCTCAGTTTCCTCATCTGTAAAATGAGGGCAATGGGCTAGGTGTCTCCTGAGGTGCCTTCCAGGTCTGTTGTTGTTCAGTCATTTTCAATCATGTCCAATTCTTTGTGATTCCATTTTGGGTTTTCTTGGCAAAAATTCTGGAGTGGTTTGCCATTTCCTTCTCTAGCTCAATGGGAGGTCCTAGGTTCAAATATGGCCTCAGACACTTCCCAGCTGGACAAGTCGCTTAACCTCCATTGCTTAGCCCTTACCACTCTTCTGCTTTGGAACCAATACACAGTATTGATTCCAAGATGGAAGGTAAGAGTTTAAAAAAAAAAAGAAAACTGAGGAAAACAGGGTTAAGTGGCCTGCCCAGGGTCACACAGCAAGTTAGTGTCTGGCACTTGATTTGAACTCAGGTCTTCCTGACTCCAGGCCTGGCACTCTATCAACTGTACCACCTAATTGCCTTTGAAAAATATTTTTGTAACCCTAGTCAAGTAGCAGTGAAGGAAGGACAAAGTTGTTGTTCAGTCTAGTCCAACTCTTCGTGACCCTTTGTGAGCTTTTTTTTCTTTTTCCTTTTTTCTTTTGGCAAAGACACTGGAGTGGCTTGCCATTTCCCTTCCCAGCTCATTTT
Organism: Monodelphis domestica; assembly: GCF_027887165.1. NCBI lineage: Eukaryota > Metazoa > Chordata > Mammalia > Didelphimorphia > Didelphidae > Monodelphis > Monodelphis domestica. The sequence goes on from NC_077234.1 coordinate 47,816,090, forward strand.
ACAGATGAGGAAACAGAGGCAAAGCAGATTAAGTGATTTACCCAGGATTACCTAACTAGCAAGTGTGTGAGGCAAGATTTGAACTCGAGAAGATGAGTCTTCCTGACTCCAAGCCTAGAATTCTATCCACTGCACCAGCTAGCTGCCTCAGGTCTATGTTCCAAGTGCAACCTTGGGCAAAGTGCTTCACCTCTGATGGTGGCCTCTGTTTCCTTATATGTAGAGTTGGACTAGATGGCCTCTGAGGTCCCTTCCAGCTCTCAAGTTATGATCCTCTGAAGACACTTGACTTTAGATTTCCTCTTCCTGGCTGAATTGGGTCATTGAGGACTTTCTTTTTCTTGTTTCCACTTTCAGAATGCTTTCCTCAGTACTCCATCTTGTTTCAGTTACTGGTTCTCTGCCTCCTCTCTGGTTGCCCCCACTTGAATTCTGCATTTCACAAACTAAACTCCATGAATTGGCTCATGTAGAACAGTGATCAATTAATTAGTAGATTGTGCTTATGTGATCATTTCTCTTCTCAGGCTACTTTAGAAACTATAGCTTATCCTACAGTCTTCCTTGAGATCTCTTTCAAAAGCAGGAAGGTGTATTTTGTGTTTGTTTGTTTGCTTAAATCCATCAGATAATAGTAGTCTTAGGAATAAAAAATAGTTCAAGAGAAATAGAAAAGAATATTGGATTTAGAGTTAGAGAATCTGGGTTTGAATCCTGACTCTGCCATTTTATTCTCTGGGTGGCCCTGGACAAGTCAAGATTTCTTTGGGTACCAGTTTTCTCATCTGTAAAATGAGGGGGTGGCCCCAGACAACCTTGTAGGTACGTTTGAATTTTATGGATGCTGCTGCTAGATATGGCTTATCTAGATTTGAGGAAAGCTTTTGACCAAATATCTCATACTATTCTTGGGGAGAAGATGGAGAGAAGTGAGCACGATAATTATACAGTCAGATGGTTTCAGGACTGGCTGAGTGCCTGGACTCAAAAAAGAAGTTATTAATAATTAAAAGTTCTTTTGGCAGGAAGTCTCCAATGGAGTCTCTCAAGTCTCTGGGCTTGGTCCTGGGTGGTCTAGTATTTGTATCAATGACTTGGGCAAAAAGACGAAAATGGTACCCTCATCAAAGTCTGCCCATGACATAAATAGTAATAAAACTAGTTGCTAGCATTCATATAGTGTTTTAAGTTTTGCAAAGGACTTCACTGTCCCCAAAATTCTTAGGGCAGTTTAAAGCTATGTCAGCTAGCAAAGCTTGAAAGTTCATCAAGACTTTTGGGTCACAGATATTATTTCATAATTTAAGTATCACGTGTGGTCCTTACAACAACCCTGTGAGGAGGGGTCTGTTATTATCTCCATTTTAAAGATGGAAGAAACAGAGGCAGGCAGAGATCAAATGACTTGCCCAGGGTTACGTAGCTAATAAGTGACTAAACTAGACTAAGAATTCAGATCTTCCTGATTACAAGTCCAACACTAGCCACCACACTGCATTATCTCTGAGGGCTAATGCAGTGGATGACAATCAGGATCCAAGAAAATCTGGATGGGAACAGCTAGCTAGGTGGCTCTGTGCATGGAGTGCCAAGCCTAGAGACAGGAAATCTTGGGTTCAAATTTGGCGCCAATATTTCCTAGCCATATGATCCTAGGCAAATCATTTAACTCCAATTGCCTAGCCCTTACCACTCTTATGCCTTGGAATATAAGGGTTTAAAAACAAACAAACAAACAAACAAAAAGATCTTGATTGGTTGGAACACTGAATCTAATAAAGGAAAATTAAGCAAGCATAAATGCTAAGTTTTAGATTTGGATATAAAAAAATCAGCTTCATAATTATAAAACATCAGGGGTTTGGTTTGATTGTGGTTTTTCAAAAAATAGTCTAGGGATCTTACTGTGCTAGAAGCTTAAAGTGAGTTAGCAGTCTGATGGGACAGACAAAAAAGAAAAATGATGCAATCTTGGTTTTGCTTCCAGGAACAGGAAAATGATAGCTCCATAGTACTTTGCTATGGTCAGCCCTCATCTGGAATGTTTTCTGTTCTGGGGCACCAGTTTTAGAAGGGCATTGATAAACTGGACAGTGTCCAAAGGAAGGCAATCAGGACAGGGGAGAGTCTTGGGGACATGTTGGATGTGGAAAGGTTAAAAAAATTGGGTATATTTAGATGGAAGAAGAGAAGACACAAGGGGACATCTGAAGGACTATCCTGTGGAATATGGATTAAACTTGATCTCTTTGGCTTCCCAGAAGGTAGAAGTAGAAGCAGTGAGTAGATGTTACAAAGAGGCCAATTTTGGATTGTCAGGAAAAATTTCCTGACAGTTAATGTTTTACAATGAGGCACAGGCTCCCTCAAGAGGTATTGAATTCCTCTACATAAGAGTTCTTCAAGGAGACGATCATCTGCTGAATATGATAAAGCGGGGGTTCTCTTCATCTATGGGTTGGACTAAATGACTATTAAAGTCACTTACAACTTTCGATTTCTACGATATTCTCAAATTAAGTCAATAAGCATTTATTAGGCACTATGCTAAGTTTTGGAGATAGAAAGAAAGGCAAATACAGAACCTGCCCTCAGTGATCTCCCAGGCTAATGGAGAAGATGACATGCAAAACAGAAAGAAAATATATACAGGATAAATTAGAGGTAATCCCAAGGGAAGATACTGGTAGAGAGGATGACCAAGAAAGACCTTTTGCAGAAGGTAAGATTTGAGCTCCATCTTGAAAGAGGGTAGGGAAGTTAGGAGACAGAGACAAAGAGGGAAAGCATTTCAGGCATGGGGGACAGCGAGTGAATAAATATAGTCAGGATGTAGGAAGTCCTGTCTGGTGAACAGCAAGAATGTTAACTGAAGAGCAGAGTATCTGGAAGAAAGTCAAATGTAAAGAGACTGGAAAGTTAATCAGGGGCCAGATTGGGAAGGTTTTGAAAGCCAAACATGTTGAGTTTTAGACGTCCATTTTGAGATGTCCAATAGACAACTGATGTTGCAAAACTAGAGGTCAAGAGAAGAGTTAGGTTTGAATAAAGAGATCTGAGAATAAATAGATTTAAAGAGATAAGTGAATCCACAAGATCTTCCTGGAGAAAATATAGGAAAAAGGGGAGAGAACCAAGGATAGAGCTTTGGTGGATATCCAAATTTAGCCAACATGATCTGGCTGAATATCTAATATAGAAGAATAAGAAAGAGTCAGATAGGAAGGAGGAGAATCAGGAAAGAGCAGCTTCTTCAAAACCCCAAGAAGAGAGATTACTCAATGTAGGGTGCCTGAGCATCAAAGACCACAGAGGGGAGATTCTGGGATACTTTGCATACTTCCATATTAAATTCTACATCTACTGAACTGTTTTCAAGTGCTTGGTGTATGGTTAGCACTTAATAAATGCTTGTAGACTAACAGATACTTCCATATGCTCCCAAGGATGGCAGGAGCCATCATTTAAAGAACCCAAAAGGCAAACAGAAAGATAATTGACCAGTCTGCTTACTGTTGATCGATGGTAGCTCATTTGCTACATTTGCTGCTCAGTATCCACTTTTTAAATTCCAGTGACTAACAGGAAACAGCAATAGCTAGCAGGCATCCTGGCAATAATAACCATTAATGATGAATATGTTCATATCATTAAATTTTGCCTTCTCTCAGAGCTCTAACTGAAAGGCTTTGAAAGCAGATACAATTGCTGAGGGATGTTAGAAGATATTTCACTTTCTCTGACCTCAGACACAAGCAATGCATTTTTCAGCAGGCAGACGCATTCACAGAGACTCCTCAAATTTAACTGGGAAATCTTCACTGACTCTTGCTGACCAAACAGCTTGGTGCAAATGGAAACATTAAAAATATACATGTAAAAGCAGCCAGCATGCAAGAGTCAAATGTGAACAGATTGCTCCTAGCAAGCCAGAAGTTCACACAAGCTTTCCTGGGAATATGTTAACTGCCTGTATTTAAACTACTCCATTGAAGATTTAGGTTAGGTAGAAAGCAGATTTTAATATAGAAAAACTGTTTAGCAGAATCTTTCAGGGAGAAAAATAGAGTCTCCTTTTCTATAGTTGTCTATGTAGACATATAATTATCTTTCCAGATTTGATTAGATAAAATTGGTGGAGGGTGGAGGTTAGGAAACAGGAGGGAGAGACTAAAAGGAGGACAAAATTATAGATTTAAACCTAGAAAGGATACGAGAGGTCATTCAGTCTGTTCCCCTTATTTTCCAGAGGAGGAGAGAGATTCCGAGATGCTAGTTTGCTAACGGTCACATAGGTAGTAAGGAACAGAAGCTCAGGTTCAACCCTGGGTCCTCAGACTCCAAAATCAGTATTTCTTTCCTCTCATCATAGAAGAATATACCATATCAAGTGAGTCATCTCCAGCCCTAGATTCCTGTGATAAAGAGAGGCTAACCTATTTTGTTTTTTAACACTTTCTTATTCTTTGTTATAAGAGATGGCTCTCTAGACTGGGAAATGAGAGTTATACATTAGGAAATGTAGATGATATAAGAACAAAAGAGATTACGAAAATTAATTTTTAAAAATACCTTGTTAGGACTTTGGGTAAATAAATCTATCACCTGCCCCCAGAACCGCAGTTTCTTCATCTGTAAAGTGAAGGAGTTGAACTATATGACCTGGGAGGTTCCCTTTTCCCTCCATATCTATCATCTGTGTTCACCTTATTTGATGAACAAAAAGAAAGTGAAAAACCATCCAGGAAATCCACTAATAATTTTTAAGCTCGTAATTTCCATAATAGAATCAATACTGTGTATTGGTTCTAAGGTAGAAGAAGAGTGTAGGCAATGGGGGTTAAGTTAAAGATCACCCAGTTAGGAAGTGTCTGAGTCAGATTTAAACTCATTTTTTCCTAATTCCAGGCCCAGAATTTTATCTATTGAACCACCTCCCTCCCTCTAGGCAATACTAATACTATATTTCTAGTTAGTAAGTGGGATGAAAAATCTATTTATTTTGGTTATTCCCGGCACCATTTGTTTACTTTATCCATAAACATGAAATATTTTTTAGTATCTCTTGAAGACCATTATGGCCCACCATAGGCACATGTATCATGAAATGGACATCCAAAGAAATATAATAAGAAAAAGTAATAGTATTATTTCATATACTTCAAATGACTAGTTCACTGTCATCTTCCCCTGGCCTTGATCTGCTTTCCCATAGGAAAAAAAAAATGTCCTACTTCTCATTCATAAAGCTGAGCTGGAACATCCTGGATTTATATAATCAGTGACACATAGCTAGGGAGTAAACCAATCTTTATCTGTGGTGCTGAGCCATTTAAGAGAAACATGAGTGGTTGGGTTTGTTTTTTTTTTCATTGTTGTTCATTTCCTCAGGATTGGCAGTGATCCCGATGACCTGCCACCAGCTCCTCCCATGACCAGAGGGAGCTGCCAAGATACACCTCATCTCTTAACAGGTAGAGAGTATGACTGGCTACACAGATCACTGATACACTCTAGACTCTGAACCGACTCTGAAGCTAGCCCACGCAGATCCAAGTCCTTATCACTCACGAATTTTTGAATCCTATCTTGGACCATTATTAGTAAAAGGGGGTCATGGAAGCTATTCACTTGGTTTAATGTCAGCTGGCCAAAGGAAGAGGATTCATTCAGAAAGGATTCTTAACCTTAAGGGCAATGGATTCTGATGACTTGGATACTTTGGGAAAATGGAAGGGTCATGTGTTTAGAAAATTAAATGTAAAAAACATAAACATAGAATCCAGAAAAATGAGGGAAGAGGTGATGATTTGTTTTGCCAAAGGACTGTTTTTGTTAGCATTCGCCTTGTGGATGCCCACCTGAAAGATGGTAGTTTTAAAGAGCTGAATGAGTCATCTGTTTTTACACATGGCTAATATATGGATTGTTTTGCTCCACTCTGCTCATTTGTTAGATGGGCTTTGTTTTTCCATTTTTTTTTTAATTGGAGAAATAAAAGAGACTAGCGATAAAGTAATCCTCCAAAAAAAAAAGAAGGAAAATAAAAGATCATTGAAGCATTTTTTTAAAGGAATGGAAAACAAGAGAAGATCAAGAGAAAGAGATGAACATGACAGCTTTGAAAGGGATATATTGAATTTATAATATACTTAAATAGAAAAGTAAATTACAAAATAGAAATTCTTAGTTTCATGTAACAAGCCTCTCCTTCTATTGCTCATATTCCATGTTTCCAAATCTGGGATTCTATATGTAAGAGAAGAATACGAAAAAGAGAGGAAGGTACAAAAGAAGGAAATCTGATCCAGTGAAGCAAGAAGCAGCTCATGTGGGGGAAGGGCAGAAAGGAAGAGATCCAGGATTCCAGGGTGAGAACAGAGGCTGAGTAGAACTCCAAACTACCACTTCAACTCCCACTCCTTCAGTTAAGAGCCTGACAAGAGGATCTGAGAGGCTGGAGCCTCCCCCCCCCCCAACTACTTCCTAGTGATCCCTGGAAGTCTTTTGCTCACTTCAACATAGTAGACTGGACTTTGGAAGAAGCCATCTACTGAGGAAATCCTTTTCAAGGATTTTCTACACCTCTCTCCCCAATCTGTTCTGAACTCCATCAATTAACCTGATTAGCTCAGGAGTAGGGACAAATCAGCAGTTGACCAGAAACGGGGTCAAGGCTGAGAGCCTGGACCCCCCTGAGAGTTGGGGGCATCAGTCTGCCAGTCATTAGGGACTCCTGCCACCCACTTTCTTTACCCAAACCTCCAATTTTCCCTTCCTTGGATGATTCTCTAGTAAAATGTTATTATCTAGATCAGGTCTGCCTACTTTCTGATACCAAAGATGGGGACAGAAGATTTGGGGAGAGCCACACTTCTCCCCAAAGAAGGAGAATTAGTTCAAGACCAGGGCTGAGGAGTGAACTCAGATCTCAAAGGGGAAAGTGGCAGTTGGGGTATTGGGAGGATCCAGAGACAGGAAAATCTATCCTGCCTCCCAACAACAGCTAAGATCAAGAAGGGAGGCAGTGGGTCATTTCTCTTAAACCTTCTCCTCCAGTCCTTCCAGTCCTTAACCTCCACCTCCCAAACCCAATTTCTGAGGAGACATACTCTGCCTCTTAGGGGGACAGGTTCTCAGGTTCTCTTCACTAAGGGGAAGAGAGGTGAAGATCAATCTCCTCTCCCTTCTCTCATTCTTTCAACCCTTTCCCTCTCCCCAATTCACCAGTGTAGGTGTGGGTAACCTCCCTTATTGGTCTATATTACACAATGTTTTATAATGATGCTGTGGATATTATGCTTGCTGTGAACGCACTTATATCTTGTGAACCATGATAATTATAAATCTATGGCTCATCAGAGAGAGACAGCATAATAGAGTTCAGAATTTAGGCAGGAAACCTGGGTTCAAATCCCTCCTCTTATCTGCTGTGTTCAAGGCAGATTCAAAGCAGGAATGGGACCATTTACCAATTCTAAATCCAGCTGGGAGCAAAGATCTCACAAGGTCTCTATCTGGCTGTCCTACTATTTGGTATCCATTCATTAAATCAGAGGCATAGGGAAAAGGATTAGGTGATAGGAGGTCAAAACTCTTGTCCATTTAGAGATTATAATCCTGTTGAGTCTCCAATCAGGTATATCTCATTCTAGTAAATTCCTGGACAAGGAACATTTCTTTAGGAAAAAAAAAAAGATATTCAGCCCAAGCTAATGGAACACTTATTTCAAGCAATACTCAAAACACCTAAATTCCAGGCCAGCAAAAGAATTTATACTATCCCTTGGAATTCATGGTGCAATATCACAGGCATTTGTTAAGTACTGAGCTAGACCCTGGAGATATAAAGGTGAAAACATATAATCCCTGTGCCTCCAAGGAGGTTACATTCCACTAGGGAGTAGAATAGATAGATAGATAGATAGATAGATAGATAGATAGATAGATAGATAGAGGCAAATGTACCATAAAGGAAGGGTGAGAGCTCTTGGAATTAGGAGAGGAGAATGAGAAAAGACTTCTTGGAAAAGTAACCTCCTGACTTTGAGTCTTAAAGAAGGATAAGAATTCTGAAAGACGGGGCACCTGGGTAGCTCAGTGGATTGAGAGCCAGGTCCAGAGATGGGAGGTCCTAGGTTCAAATCTGGCCTCAGGCACTTCCCAGCTGTGTGACCCTGGGCAAGTCACTTGACCCCCATTGCCTAACCCTTACCACTCTTCTGCCTTGGAGCCAATACATAGTATTGACTCCAAGACAGAAGGTAAGGGTTAAAAAAAAAAAAAGAAGAATTCTGAAAGACTGAGATAAAGAGGGAATGATTTCTAGGCAGAGTATAGCCTGCCTAAATAAATGGAAGATGGACTATCTTGTTCAGCAAACAGCTAGAGGTAGTTCAATTCAAACAGATTAGTAATATGAAATTAGGCCAGAATAAATAGATTAGGGACAGAGTTAATTAAATCCAACCCAATTATCAATTATTAAGCATATATTCAATAAGAGGACTAAAGGAAAAGAATAAATATTTCTTAAATGCCCACTATGTGCCAGATGTTATGGATAAAGTGCCAGGCTTGGAGTCAGGAAGATTCTTCTTCCTGAGTTCAAATCTTATTAACTGTGTGACCTTGGGCAAATCACTTACCCCTGTTTACCTCAGTTTCCTCATCTGTAAAGTGAACTAGAGAAGGAAATGGCAAACCACTCCAGTATCTTCGCCAAGATGACCCAAAAAGGGTCATGAAAGGTCAATGTGACTGAAAATGTGCCAGACAAAGTAATGTAGAGGGAAAAGAGAAGAGGTGAGGGACTGAGTATTAAGGTCCACACCTTCATTTGGGTGAACCTGAGGAAAATCTAGCAAAGAGAAAAAGTGGTTAGGTGGGTAGGAGTAGAACAAGAAGACAACAGTGTCAAGAAATTCTAGAAAGAAGGAAATACTCCAGAAAAGAAAGCAATTGATGGTGTCAAAAGCACAGAGAAATCCAAAAGAGTAAGTATGGAGAAAAGATCATTCAATTTGGCAATTAAGAGATAATTTGGATTAACAACCTTGGCAAAGTTTTAGGATATAAAATAAACCCATGTAAATCATCAGCATTTTTATTTACCATCAACAAAGTCTAACAGCAAAATGTATGAACACAATTAAAAAACTTGTTACACAAATAAAGTCAGACTTAAACAACTGGAAAAACATTAATGCACAGGTAGGCCAAGTCAACATAATAAGAATTACAATTCTGCCTAAATTAATTTATTTATTCAGTAACATATCAGTCAATCTTCCAAAAATTTTTTTCATGGAACTAGAAAAAATAATATAATTCATCTAGAAGAACAAAAGATCATGAATATCAAGAAAATTAATGGAAAAAAATATGAAGAAAGGTGGCCTAGCTGTATCAGATCTCAAATTGCATTGCTGTAATCAAAACAATCTGGTACTGGTCAAGAAATGGGGTAGTGGGTCAATAGAATTGATTAGATAATCAACACAGCAGTAAATGACCATAGCAACCTAGTATTTGATAAACCAAAGGCCCAAGGTTTTGAGGGAAGAACTCAGTATTTAACAAAAACTGCTGGTAAAAATTGGAAAACAATATGGCAGAAACTAGGCATAGACTAACATCACACACCATATCCCAAGATAAAGTCAAAATGGATACATGATCTAGAAATAAAGGGTGATAACCATAAACAAATTAATGGAACATAAAATAGTTAATTTGTCACTCCTCTGGATAAGGGAAGCATTTATGACCAAACAAGACATAGAGAACCTTACAAGAGGTAAAAGAGATAATTTTGATTACATTAAATTAAAAAGGGTTTGTATAAACAAAACCAATACAATCAAGAAGGGAACCAAAAAAAGCTGAGAAAAAAAATTTTTTTAGCAAGTATCTCTGAAAAAGGCCTCATTTCTCAAATTTACAGAGAAGTGACTCAAATTTATAATACTATAAGTCATTCTCCAATTGATAAGTGGTCAAAGGATATGAACAGGCAATAAATACTTCTTCTAGACTAAGTTTTCTAAAAGATTTTATTAAAATTTTATTAAATTTTACTAAAAATTTAAGATTTTGTCAGCTCCCGATGAGCTGATTCTCATAAAAAAGATTTATTTTATTTTAAAATATTAAATATTTATTTTAAATTTAAATTATTATATATAATATATTTGATTTAAAATTTAAAATTTTGTTTTTTAAATTTTAATTAATTTTCATTAAAAAATTTTAAATTTAAATAATTAATTAATTAAATCTCCAGATTCGCAGGTCTATCTCTTTATTTTGATATTTTGAATGAATAAATATTTTCCAGAGGTATCTTAATAGGTCCCATAAATATGTCCTATAGATATATTAAATTCACCATATACAAAACCAAACTCATTTTCATTCCCTCTAAACCTTTCCTTCTACTGAACTTCTCCATTATGGTCAAGGATCCCTGTTTTCTCTCAGTAACCCAGGTTTATGACTTAGGTGGTATCCTTTACTCCTCACTCTTATCTCTCATATCTGATTTGTTGACAAGTTCAGTCGACTTTACCTTCATAAAATCTGTTATACAAACTCCCTTCTTTCCTTTGACACTGCCACCATCATTATATAAGCCTTCATTACTTCATAACTGGACTATTGCAATAAACAACCAGCCAATCTTACTGCCTTAAACCTTTCCCCATTCCAGCCAGTCTTCTAATCAGCTGTCCAAATGACCTTCCCAAAGCTCAGCTTCACTCCCTTGACTCAATAAACTCCAGTGGCTCCCTATCACTTCTTGGATGAAATCCCAAATAGTTTTTGGCATTTAAGGCCCTTCATAGCCTAGGTCTCCCCTACTTTCCCAGTTTTCTTATATCTTCTTCACAGCCTCTCCCCCAAGAATACTTCTTCGTGGCTATTCCTCACACAAATCCATCTAGGCATTTCTGCCCCACATGTCTAGAATTCTCTCCCTCCTCATCTCAGCCTCCTGCCTTTCCTGGCTTCTTTCAAGATCTCAGCTGCTGAAATCTTGCCTTCTACAAGAAATATGTCTTGATTTCTTTTTAATACTAGTCCCCTTTTCTCTGTTAATTATCTAGAATTTATCCTGTGTAGTTATCTTCTATTGTTTGTATTTGGTTGTTCACACATTGCCTTCCCTATATAGTCTGGGAACTCCCTGAGAACAGGGACTGTCTTTTACCTTTTTCTTTGTAATATGGGCACTTAGCATAGTTTCTAGAACATAATAGATATTAGATAAATGCTTGCTAGCTGAGATTGAAGATTACAGGGGGAGGCAGCACCATAACAGGGATCATAGGACTAGGGAAGATCAGATGGGATGGGATATTTGCCTCAGCAAGGAGAAGGGCCATCTCTTCAAGTGAGATTATAAAAGTGAAGGGATATTAGGGGAAGATATATGAACAGTAGAAGAAGAGGGGGAAAGGGAGGTCTCCTTGAAGGGGTTAAAGATTTCCATTGAGGTATGAGATGAGGTCATCACCTGAGTGGGGGACAAGGAGAAGCTAGTCAATGGATTCAAGAGGTAGCAAAGGAAAGCGTTGCTACACAGAAGGCCCAGGAGAGATGCTGTATAAATCTAGTGGACTCAATCAGAACAGTTCCATAATTTTCTTCACTTACAGTACGGTTGTATCCTAATAGGAAGGAAGGAGATAGATTGTGGGAATAAACTCAAGGTTGGAATTTGACATGATATGATCCACAATAATCAGTCAGTCTGTTAACTAGCATTTATTAGGAACTATGTGACAGGTACTGTGCTAAACATTGAGGATTTGAAGAAAGATAGAAATAGGATTAGAACAAAGGAACAAGGGTTAGGTATTCTAATAGGGAGGAAAGAAAAGTTTCAGAGAGAGAGAGAGAGAGAAGAAATAGACAGAGAGCTCTATATATCATATATAAAGATAGCCACATAGTTAGCTATATCAATATATAGAAATATATACATATGTTTTATGTATATGTAAATATCTCTATTTTATTCATCTCTTTTTTTCATCCATTCATCCATTCATCTATCTATTTATCTATATCCATTTCAAGAGAGAGAAAGAGACATGTATGATTGAAAATCTGTTACCCTAAAAAAGAACTACATATCCCAAGATCCCACTGACTTCCTGTCATTACATACTTCCTGTAGACAGAGGATAAAGGGCGTGGACTTTGGAGGCACATCTGTCTCTGATGTAGAATCAGCAGTGATGGTGGTGAATAGGGATGGCTAAAAATGGCTAACCAGCCATGGGCATGTGTTCTTTATTTTGTATCTTCTTTATTCCTTGATTTCTAATGATCATTAATAAATCTCTTAAAATATAATATTATTATTAGAGATTTAATTTTAACTTTTACATTGATGGCAACCACTAGTCAGAGAAGAACCTCTCTTTTTTTAAAGATAGACTAGATAATTTTTTTAAGCCACATTTCTCCTGCCAAGGCTTTTTGCCCACCCCACCCACCCTCTCAAACTCCAACTCTCTTCGGAGCTGCTGTGTTATTCTTTTCTTACTTTTTGCCTGGTTGCTTGCCCTCCCTACTGACCAGACTATTTTTAACTGGGGGACTCTTGGTGAAGAAGAGATAAACCGCTTCTCTTGCCCAACTGCTTGAGTCCTTTGTTCCTTGTTCCTCCTTTGTTCCTTGTTCCTCACTGCTGATTCTGGCATTGCTGATACTGCTTCCTTCTTGACCTTCTCAACCCAGATCTCTCACCTAGCCTCCAGCCCCCAGAAATCCTCTGGATCTTCTGGACCCAGATCTCCCAGACCCGACCCTGATCATTGTTGCTGCCCCTGTTGGGCTGATTGCTGCCACCGAGAAGCTAGGAGAGTCCTTGGAGTCACTCCTCAGGGAAGATGGTTAAAAACAAACAAACAAACAAACAAACAAACAAAAAAAAACCAGAGTGTCTTTTTGCTTAGGCAAGTATTAGCCTCCTAACTCCCTCTAGGGAAACTAGCGTTTTACCCCAGGGGGACAGGGAGAAGGAAGAAACTCTTCCAAAAAGGAAGTTGATTATAAGCATGGCATATTCTATGAAATAACAGTGCATTAACTATTTAAAACAGCTTCCGGCTTTAGGATGTTTTTTTATGAGTGCACTAATCCTTTCAATTATCTTGCCTGAGATCCAGGGGAGAAATTCATCCCCCTACAACCCTTTGCCATTTGGGCCTGCCCAGTCTCAAAGATTCATCCAGTTTGAGATTCCTCAAACCCATGTTCTCCCTTCCTATGGGAGATCCCACAGTGCTGACAATAGGGATCTGAATTTTAGAAAAAGGAACTTTAAAGAGTCTGGAGGTGAAATTTTAAGCCTTTTCAGACTCCATTTTTTTTTAAATGAAAGTCTCTGTATCTTATTGTATTTTGCTAATTGTTTTGTTTTAGATTTAATTTTGTTGTTTTAAGTTCATATATTAATGTATTCAATACTGTTCTATTACACTGAATCATTTTAATCTACTGTGTTTTAACTATTGGATATATTCTGTTATGACTTTCCCTTATGACTACTGAACAAAATATTGTAAAATATTGTAAAAGCCCATAAACAGCCTTTTTTTTTTCCATTTTGCATTTGTTAAGTGTCACATAGATGATGGATGAACTCAAGCTGGCTAACAACCTTTGGGGAATTTAATGAGCTAAGAATTCAAATGGTAATTCTAAGGGGTCTTCAGAAATAATTTTAATTAACTAGTGGTTTCTGAATGGATGATTTTTAAAAAAAATTTAAAACCCTTACCTTCTGTCTTGGAGTCAATACTGTGTATTGGCTCCAAGGCAGAAGAGTGGTAAGGGTTAGGCAATGGGGGTCAAGTGACTTGCCCAGGGTCACACAGCTGGGAAGTGTCTCAGGTCAGATTTGAACCTAGGACCTCCTGTCTAGGTCTGGCTCTCAATCCACTGAGCTACCCAGCTGCCCCCCGGATGATTTTTTATTATATTTATATTATAAAGAATATTGTATTAAGGGTAGAGAAACAAAGAAATGTTCCTACCAAGGTGGTTCTATGAAGCAGGAAGCCAAAAAGAGCTCCTGCAAAATTCTTTAGTTTAATTTACTTCCACCAGAACAATCTAGATTTCTTGGTGATGTTCTAGACCCAAATAAGTTTTACTTAAAAATATATTTGCCAAGGTTGAAAGATTTTCTACATCTGTAAAAGTTGTGACAAATATCCATCAGTTCATTGTTTTGTTTTTGTTTTTGTTTTTTGTCATAGAGCAATTTATATGAATTATGTGAGTGGGTTTGTTTGCTATTGTAATTAAATGGGCTAGTATAACTCTGGGGATAATAAGTACTTTTTGAATGTGAATTACATGTTGTACTATTGTTCTTTATAAAAACTGTTACTTTCTGAAAATCATTTGCTTTGTATGCACAGTGGATCATGGTCAGGTATGGAAAGGAAATGGATCTCATTTTTGATGAGAAACCTTGTATTCTACATTTCCTTAGCTGACAGTGTGTCAATGATTTTAAGTTATATATATATTTTTTATTTTAAAAACTCTTTTATTATTGTTTTTGCTTGCATGTGCAATATACTATTTCAGTTTTATTTTCTTTCCTTTTTGTATTTGAAGCACATGTCACCAGTATTGAGATTTTCTTTAACTTTTTTGATTTTGCAGTAATATAAGTTTAAAATATATTTGCTATAATGTCAATGCATACCCCAAAAGCTTTAGACTATAAAAATGGTGCCACTGATTGTTTAAAAAAAATTATGGTACTTTGCTTAATGATTCTGTCTGATTCCAGGACAAGAGAATACAAAAAGAACCTTTCAAACTGTCACAGAAGCATAAAGCTAAACTGCATAGTGCCAATCAAGTACAAGGTCAAAGAGACCAACCAATTCTGATGGGATTGATGAAAATTTTAAGCCAAGACAAGAGGACATGAACTTGTTTGGGGTTCAAAGTTGCGGCTGTTTAACATGTGTTAAAGGAAGTTCTTCCTTGTCCCACATTCTACCAAATATCTCAAATTTGGCTTCTCCCTGGCTCCTATAATCTAGTCTCTTTTCTGCCTTTTATGATGTGGCAAACTTTTTATTGTCCTGGCTACTGATTGGGTAAATGCATAATTGCTTAAATCATTTTAATTGGGCCCTGATTCAAGGACCTGTTATGGATTTATTTTTCCTGTACTTAGAATTTTTACACATAAGCCGTTGATAGTCTATATCTCATTCAGAACTTATTTTTTTATTTGGATTTTTAAAAATATTTTTTATTTCTCTTGCCAATTGATTCATATACCTCATAACTCAGCCATGCGTCCCTAAGTGATTCCTGTGTTTTTCAACACCCTCTTCAGGGGGGAATGTATTATTATTATTTAAATTGCAAATTTTAAATTCTTTTTGATGGTAATTTTAGATTAAGAAACATGCTACCTCTCCAAATCCAGAAAATGAACTCTTCTTAGAAGGTACCATGAAGATGCCTCCACACACCACAAACTACATCAAGAAGATCCAGAATGAACTTTGGGTGTGGTTGATTGAACATTTAATTTGAATGTGTACTCTTATGCCAAAAGGGGACTGCCCCCTAACTGGCTTTTTGTCAATGTGCCTAGCAATTATTGGTTTTGTTATCTTTTCCTTTTATCCTCAAATTATTGCAATTTCAAAGTTGGTATGTTTATAAGACCCACTGGAGAGACTAGTCTTCCAAGGGTCTCAGGGGAATGTATGATTGAAAATCTGTTACCCTAAAAAAGAACTACATATCCCAAGAGCCCTAATGACTTCCTGTCATTACGTACTTCCTGTAGATAGAGGATAAAGGGTGTGGGCTTTGGAGGCTCCTCTCTCTCTGATGTAGAATCAGCAGTGATGGTGGTGAGTGGGGATGGCTAAAAATGATTTACCAGTCATGGGCACATGGTCTTTATTTTGTATCTTCTTTATCCTTGATTTCTAATGATCACTAAGAAATCTCTTAAAATATAATATTATTATTGAGATTTAATTTTGACTTTTATAAACATGGCCTTAAGAAGCTTATATTCTGGCAAAATTTACACATATATGCATACATACATATATGTCTACATACACATACTTTTAGGAAGTGAGTATAAATGAGAAGAAAACATATGGATTAAATTTCCTTTGAAAGATGAAGAAGTTTAAGAAAACTATATATGTATATTCATATGGATGTAAATATTACCAGACTATAAGCTTCTTAAGGTCAGGGACTATTTCATTTTTTATCCCCTTAGTGCCAAGTCCAGTCCCATCTACCTAGCAAATACTTCATAAACAATTGTAAAATGGAACTCAACTATGTAGACAATGATCTTCTTCTCCTAAAGCAAAACAGATGATGCTTTAGTAGGAAAGCCCTATATTTGTCTCTCTTGGAGTCTGGACTTCTTGATGGTATATCTGTCAACAGATTGCTAATGAAACTACTTCTAGTTCCATGGGATTATCAAATCCAATAGTGTCAATGGGAGCATAACATATATGAGGACAATTCCAAATGGCTGAGAAGGAACTTGAAAATGCATATGCTCTCATGGTTAATAAATATTTGGTGACTGATTGATTAAAGAACATAAAAGGCTTTGTATTTGATGAATACTACGTGGACAACCAAAATGGGCAAGTCAAAGCAAAGAGATCCAAGTACAAAGGAAATAAGCTTATACTATTTCCAATGAGTAAATACTTATTTAGTGAGTTATTTTCACTCTTCTAACAAAGCATACTTTTGCATTGGGAAAAAATAAGGAAAAGTCATAAAAATGCTAAACAAGGATTTGTGTGATTCCCAGAGAAATCCTAATTTGAAGCTTAGATTACAACATTACAATAAAGAATGAAAGAAGGAAATAAGTATTTATCAAATATTTTCCCTAGGTGAAGCACTACCGTTACAAGTTATTATCTCATTTGATCCTCACAACAACCCTGGGAAGGAGGTGCTCTTATTATCTATGGAAACTAAGGCAATAGACATCGAGACTTGTCCAAAGACATATATATATAGTAAGTGTCTGAGGCCATATTTGAACCTAGGTCTTCCTGATTCTTGGCTCAACACTCTATCCAGTAGGTCACCCAGCTGCCTCAATAATAACAGTGAACATATAGAAGATTAAGGATTGATGGGAAGAAAAACTTTGTAATCATTAGAGCTAACCCTGAATGTAATAAGGATAGAAAAGGCTTTCTCTCATTGGAGGTCTTCATGCAAAGGCTGAATGATCATTGGTATCAGGTATGTAATCCAGAGGATTCTTGTTCAGGTATGGTTGGAGTTAAACACCTTCCAACTTCTCAGATTCTGTGAAAACATTTCTGTTTTGCAAAACCATAAAGATACCCTTCATAGGACATTGCCAAACTCCCCTTTGCTCTCTTCTATCTTTCCCAGCCATACTTTCTGACCTCCATTATATGAGTCAACAGAAGAAATATGTCTCACCAACCAAACAAGAACCTTGCGCTATGCCATTAGGCAACAGCTAGTTGTCCTATGGAATACACTCTTGAGAATGTGTAGAGTTGATGAATGATTTTCCCAGTCTCTTAGCAGAATCCCCACTGGCCTTGCCTTTATTGATTAATCTGTACCATGGTGACTAATGGAACACAACATTCTGCTGTATGCTCACATTCAACAATCCCATTCGATGTTCAACAACCTGTTTTCTTGCAAAACCTACTATTTAACTCTATGACCTTTCATTGTCCAGGCAGTCTCCTTGAGAGTCTTTTTTTGTTATGGCAGAATTTTTATGAAGTTCTTGCTACCCATGGGACTGTCTCCTTGCTAAGGTTTTGATTTCATAGCAAGGAAGTAAAGGAAATGGTTGAGGAATCTAATGTGTGCCTTCTTCCTTTCTATACTCCAAATATCATCCCTACCTGGAAACCCTGGAAAATCAGAGTGTCCTCACTGCTTGAGAGCGTTTTATCTTACCTTCTCCATTCCCTCTTAGAGCTAGCGTATGTATTACTAATGTTTGCCTGGAATTTGCCATATGCCCAGATACTGGAAAATGCAACTAGCAGAAGTCCCTACTGGATTTCCAGAGAGGATGGAATTGTTCTCCCTCCTTTCCCTTCTCCCTCCAGTGGTCTCAGCATATATTAAAAATCCACTTTACCAAACCAACTTGGCTGCAGAAATTACTCACAGAAACTGTTGAAATTCTGGGGGCCCAGGCTAAAGGGGAATATAATAAGAGGAGACAAGCAGAGCGGAGAGATTCTAATAGGATTCCAAGTTGTGCATGTGTGTGTGTCTGAGTGTGGGTGTATGTATGTATGTATGTATGTGAGGGAATAAGTGTGTGAGTGTGAGGGGACACAGTAAGGAGAAGGAATATTTCTTACTGATTTGTAAGGGAACAAGAGGAGTCTTAGAAAACTTGGACTCTATGTTGCCCAGTATTTCAGTGCGTCAAGTTTGCAATGTTTGTGGAAAGGACTTACCCTTTAGCCCTTGGCCTCCTTTCTGGCCTAGAATGAAGCAAAAAGGCAGTTTTCTTTCCAAGACTTAAAGGGCTGACTCCATTTGTATCGCTCTTGGCTATGTCAGAGCTTCCTACTGAGTTTGAATCTGATCCTTGATTACTCATAGTCTTTTTTTGTTTTAAGTTAAACACTTCACATCCTCTAATTTCCTTCTGTTTGGTTTTCCCCCTTTTCCATCTCTTTCAGGAAAAGTAGAGTTTAAATAGACTTCTGGGACATTTGGGGAGAGGCATTCACTGTCTATCCCAAACTACATCAAACTACTTTTTCCTATCCATTCTTTTTTTTTTTAACCCTTACTTTCCATCTTGGAATCATTACTATATCAGTTCCAGAGCAGAAGAGGAGGGCCAGACAATGGGAGTTAAGTGACACAGAGAGGAAGTACCAGAGATGAGATTTGAACCCAGGACCTCCCATCTCTACCACCTTGCTCTAAATCCATTGATCTATATGTAGCTGCCCTCTTTTCCTGTCAATTCTTAAACTCCTATATCTTTCAAAGGAAATATAATCCATAGATTTCTTCCTCATTTACACTCATTTCCTAAAAGCATTATTTCAAAATAGCTATTTGATGTCCCAGGAATCTTACAAGATTTCTGCCTTTGCATAACACCCTTAAACCCTCCTCTCCTCCCTCTTAGGACTGGAGAAACTATTTGCGACCTCTAAACTAGATACCAGTCTAGCAAGGCATGTGATGAGCAATGAATAAATGCTTGTTTACAGATTTTTTTTAACCCTTACTTTCTTAGTAATGATTCCTAGACAGAAGGGGAAGGACTAAGAAAATGGGATTAAGTGACTTGCCTAGGGTCTCACAGCTAGAAGGTATCTGAGGTCACATTTGAACTCAGGACGCCTGTCTGAGTATGGATCTCCATCTGCTGAGCCACTTAGCTGCCCCTGCTGATAGATACTTCATTCAACCATAAAGTATTAATGTAACAGATAAGTTCATCTTCCTTAAACCGAAATGGTATTTTCTTCCTTTCTTCCCCTTGCCATTACTTCTGTGTTCCCATATATACTCAATTCAATTCAAAAACATTTTTTAAAAGTTCAAAAACATTTTTAAAAAATTCTTACCTTCTGTCTCAAAATTAATCCTGAGTAAGGGTTCCAAGGCAGAAGTGTGGTAAGGGCTAGGCAATGGGGGTTAAGTGACTCAAGTTAAGATTTAGTGAGTGGCTGCCCCTCAACAAACATTTATTAAGGGTTAATTATATTCAAGGCATTTTGTTTTTTTGGTAGGCACTGAGGATACAAGCTAAACTAGTGCTACCCTCAGGGAACTTCTATTCTACTGAGGGGATACAATGGGCACATGGATAAGTAAAAAATGTAAAGAATAGAGTCAGCTAGCTGGCTCAGTGGATTGAGAGCCAGATATAGATAGGGATGGGAAGTCTTGGATTCAAATCTGTTCTCAGACACTTCGAATCTGTGTGACCTTGGGCAAGTCACTTAACTCCCATTGCCTAGTCTTATCACTCTTCTGCTTTGTAACTTATAATGCCATTGGTTCTGAGGCAGAAGGTAAGAGTTTAAAAAAAAGAAAGAAAAGAAAACAACTTGGTTTGATTATTGTTCCCAGTGCATTATTGTTCCCCTCTTGTTCTCCTTTGCCTTTCTACTTGACAGTTGAAGAGATGGCAAGGAACCCATTCTGGGCAGCCTTTGACTGCTTAGGAGATAGATGGTTGGATGGATTGTGAAGCCTGGTCTGGACTCAGCTAAATAGGATGGGTTAGGTGAGTTTTACTGACTCCCCAAGGACAGCAGAGGGCTAAGCAATTAAGTAGTGGGTATAATTCTCAGGACAGTGCTTTATTCTCAACAAATAGAGCATCCAGTCATTGATGGACTAACCCAGGAGTTTTTTCTTTTCTTTTCTTTGTTTTTAAACCCTCACCTTCCATATTAGAATCAATACTGTGTATTGGCTCCAAGGCAGAAGAGCCTAAGGGCTAGGCAATGGGGGTGAAGTGACTTGTCCAAGGTCACACAGCTAGGAAGTGTCTGAGGTCACATTTGAACCCAGGACCTCCCATCTGTAGGCCTGGCTCTCAATCCACTGAGTCACTCAGCTGCCCCCTAACCCAGAAGTTTTAAACTGATTCCTTCTGCTAGTAAAAGAAGGCTATTGTTATTAATAAATGCACCTTAATTAAGCAGAAGAGCTTGGTATGCAACTCTGAGCTTCCCCAAAGCACCAACTGCTTTATTTCTGCAGCCTCTCTGCCGGGCACTGTGGGATCCTGGTGAGGGACCTTGGAATGAAATCATACTCTCATGTTGACAGATTTCAGCAGCTGTTAAAACGACACAGTGATGATCCCTTTAGACTGGCTAGTATTACACCGCGGTGAATTTGCTTCTTAGCCTGTGCAGGGAAAGCCGAGAAGAGAGACCAGAAGGTGTATGCATCGGATGAGACCCCAACGATTGGTCTGAGCAGTCTTCCTTTCCCCCTTTCTCTCAAAGGGAGAGATGGATGGCCGAAGCCTTCTGACGTTGCGGTTCTCGCATGGAGCCTTGGTGGCAGCCCTAGCCTTGGTCATTCCGGGAGACTGCCTTATGCCTTCAGGTAGATGGGGGCCGAGGCAGCCAGGGAACTACCGAGGGAAGGTCTGCTTCTTCCCGCACCTAAAAATGTTGCGGGAGAAGAGGAGTGGCTCCTAGCCCTGTTCCAAATTGTCGGCTGGCTAAGCATTATTCCAGCTGGCAAACTTGTTGTCTGGGAAGCCCTGGGAAGGCCCCTTTGACCAAAACTCTCATCCTCTCCAATGCCTGAAATGATGGCATCGGGACTTCTTTCCCATTTCTCCTCCCTTCAGGGCTAGCTTCTAGAATGCGGACATTTTCAGCCACTATCATCATCTCTCTTCCGGAAATCCTTCCTCCATAAATGATACGTGGAAGAAAACCAGCCCAAACTGTCTTCCTTCTCCATGGTGATTTCTAGCCATTCCAAGGATTTTGGACCTTTCCAGCTGTCCACTGTAGAAATTTGTAGGTGCTCAAAACATCAGTTAGATACAGCTGTTTGCTACAAAAAGCAGAATGCTGAAATGGAATTGGATGATAAAGTGCTCTTTTGCTTTGTTTAGCATTTTCCATTCATCCTCCCAGTCCCCTAAGGTGGAACCTGAAGGCATTGCTAACCCCATTCTACATTTTGTGGAAACTAAGCCTCAAAAAAGCAAAGCAATCTATTCATTCAAACGGTGTCAGTCAGAACTCAAACCCAAGTCTCTCCTGACACCGAGCATCACACATTTTCCTGCTACAGCAAAGAGAAATAGCCGTAAATTCATAGATCTAGATATGAAGGGACTTTAGAGGCCATGTAATCTAATCTCTTTATTTTACAGATGAGGAAACTGAGGCCTAGAAAAATGTAGTAAATAGTTCAAGGTCACAGAGACCAAGTGGTTGAATGAATGTCCTTTAGGATTTAAATTTTTTTCCCCTCTATTTTCTTGTACATTTAACAATTTCTGTGAAGTCAAAACACTTCAACAGAGAACAAGAAAATAGATTGCCTCAGAAGCTATGAACAATTAATCCCGTTTTTGTTTTAAGAAATGTTTTTCATAATCAATACCCAATAGGCACAATGGGACCTTATACTTACTGTCTGCCAATTGATGAAGTTGCTTTTAAAGAAACACAGATTATAATTTCAAAATTCTATATACTGTCAACCTTGAAAAACACAGAACTACCAAAGTAGTCAGAAAGAACAAATCTTTAATCGGGACGAGGAAGACACAAAATACCACAGAGACAAGCTCTGGAACTCTGGGATCAGGGATCATCGTCTCAGGGAAATTACAGCTCAAAAGGGATTTTCCAATGAGCTGAACAACTTGGGGTCTTATATACACTTTGGAGATTTAAGGAATGGAAGGACAATTGATTGGCTTTCACTGTAGACAAGAGAAGGAGGATTCCAGCCAGGGAAAGACTTAGATACAGTGGGAGAAATTTCTAAGATCAAAGAGAACTTGAGATTTGATTATCTCTATTAATTCTCTCTAGACTGAGATCATTGGGTACTTTAAGGTTTATCAAATGTTCCGTCTAAGACAAGGCTCAGTCTGGGAGCTCCTCTCATGGCACTTTCCCAAGGGACAAAGGTACATTTGGGGGTTCCATAAAACAAGGTTACCAATACACATATGTGGATGATATTTTATATAAACATGCACATATATAAAATGTTTCATTAAAAACAACTCAAGTGATCAAATAAGTAGTAATATGATTTCACCATTGACCATCCTTGGCTACCGTTCACCACAGTATGGTCTTACATTTTGCTAATAAGTAGAGGGCTTAATGAATGGGCAGCTAGGTGGCTCTGGGCTCAGAGTGCCAGACCTGGAGTCAGGAAGACTTCTTTTCTTGAGTTCAAATTTGGCTTCAGACATGGACTAGCTAGCTGTGTGACCCTGGGCAAGTCATTTGATCCTGTTTGTCTCAGTTTTCTTACCTGTAATAAAATGAGCTGGAAAAAGAAATGGCAGAATCTCTGCCAAGAAAATTCCAACTGGGGTCACAAAGAGTTGGAAGAAACGGAAAAATGATTGAACAATAATTGTGAGGCACCATACAAAGTGCTGGCCCTCCAAATAGGGCTTGTATAGGTATCTTCCAATGGACGTTGTCACAAGGAAAGAGTCTAAACAAGTGAAGGAATCAACATGTATCAGACCTTGAAAGAGGCTGTTTCTGGTCCTGTGATAAACTGCTAGTTTGTGTCATCTCTGTTGGTAATGACGTATTTTTCCCTCATCAAGTAAAACATCAAAGATCCCTGGATTTCCCCAGCCCAAATGTCCTGGGGAAAACAGAAGACACAACCACAATCTCTTCTCAAAGGCTGGTTCAACAGAGTGTTTCTTTGCTGGAATTCCAATTTTAAAAACAAAAGAAATGGTTTGCTGAACACTCAGGTATACAAGAGCTTTTAATTCTTTCTGCCTTTCCGTGATATCCTTTTTTCCTCTTTAATCTCCACTATGATTATTTTTTTTGGATGGGAAGGGGGAAAAAAGGAAGGATATTGTTAAATTAACATTTATCACACCTTTTTCTTCTTCTTCCTCTCTTTAATGTGCCCCAGCAAATCTCCTATCTTCTAATTTCCTTTCTCTTCCTGGTTCTAGCTTTCTTCCATTTGTTTTTGTTTCAGGCTTCTGTGGATCCTCTTACAATCTTCCTTTTAGTTCCATCACAAGTCTATTGTGTTTTCTGTAAGCATCACCACCTTCTACTGTTATTTGATACTTAACCCATTTCTTTGTCCACCACCATTTGGAGTGGTTAATCCCCTTCAATCCCTACCTGGGTCTCCTTCAGGGCCCAATAACAGTTTTTGCCTTCCTGGATTCTTGACTTCTTTCAAGGAAAGAACCAGAATGTTGATCTTATGTGGGTCTCTATTCATGGCGCTTGTTTATTTCTTCAATCCTCTTGTTTAGAAAGTTGGGGTCTTCTCTCTCCTTGCCACAGCTATTCTGTTTATTGTAATCTAAAGGCAATCAGCCTTGTGGTTGTGGCATAATCTAATCAAGAGGGTTAACAAAATAAAGAGAGTTGGCAGTCAAAAGTCAGGCTGAGGTTCCCAACCACTATTATTTGCTTTTGTGGAGTGGACTCTACTTTTTCCTGGAATCTCTGTGGGACTGGCAATCCGGTTCAACTACAAAGGCATTTTTTTCTGAACTGTGTCTACCAATAAAGTCCTCCTACCTTTGAAAAATGCGAGGAGGAAACATTTCTGGGGTAGATTTTTTTCTTAGTCATCGAATAAGTTTATAGCGTTACTGTAAGGAGATTGTATGGTTCCAGCCATGTGATGATTTCAAGAGTTCCAGTCTTGCAGTCTGTGGAATGGCTCCGTTTTGTCTTCTCCACTTACTTAGACCATGGAATGGCCTCATCTCTCTAAACCTTAGTTTTTGTCTTTGTAAAACAGGACAAATAACCCCTGGATAACCTAGCTATCTACCTCACAGAGCTGTTTTTGACAGAGGACTTGTGAATTGAAGAGGGCTATGGAAATGTGACATTTTAAACATCTTGTTTTTATGGATATATTGTACTTTTATGCAATTTTCATTTTCAAATATATTCTTTCCCATTCTAATCACCAAAAAAACTACCAAAAGGATAATAAGAAGAAAGCAGTTCATCAAAACAAATCAACACTATTAGCTTTGCCTGACAAGAAACGAGATATTTCATTCCCATCGTCTCCTCACCTTTGCAAAACAGGGCATGGTTTCAGTTCTTCTCTGGGGCCAAGTTTAATCAGTTCAATTACATAGCATTGTATTTCATTTTTTTGCCTCTTCTGATTTACATTGTTGTCGTCACTGCATGCATTGTTTTCCTGGTTCTACTTTATTTCTCATCAGTTCATAGAAGTCTTCTTGGGTTTTTCTGAATTCTTCCTATTTGTTATTTCTCATGGCATGATAAATGTGGATTGTTATTGAAGGCAGGGACTATTTTTTTTCTGGTTTGGTTTGGACTTGTATTCCTAGTACTTAGCCCAGTGCCTTGAACCTAGCAGGCACTTAAATATTTGTTGCATTAGACTGGATCATCAACAAACATCACTCATGTCCTGCCCTGAGTCTCTAACTCAGAAGTCAGGTCAACAAGAATGCAGATCTGGACAGGTTCTACTCTTCTGTCAAGACTTCAAGTATGGGCTTGGCAATGGATCTGTTTATGTACCAGCTGTCCAGAGAGGCTCATTACTGAAGAGTTGGCCAATGGGTAATGAACTTTTTTGACCCTGACATCTCATGAAATATTCTAGGTAGGTGTGGAAGATTGAACCCTGTTTGGGTGGAGGATGTACAGCACCCACATTGATCCTTGAAGCAAGAAGTGCTACTGACAAAAGCATTTGAAGATTACTGGGAATCCTGGGTGGGAATGAGGTTAGTACATATCATGGAATGAGTAGTAAGGAAGTAAAGAATGAAAAACAAATTTTTAATGATAAATTTTGAGGCAAATTCACAAAACAATGAGAGAATAGGAATAAAATAATAGGAATAAAATAGGAATAAAAATCTAGGTAGTTAGGGGTTAAGTGATTTACCTTGGGTCACCCAGCTGGGAAGTGTTTGAGGCCAAAATTGAACCCACAATCTCCCTTCTCTGGGCTGGGCTTTCAATCTATTGGGCCACCTAGCTGTCTTCTGCATACTGTCTTAAAAAAAGAAATGCAAATCCAGGGTCTTATAAGAAATAATGCTATCTGCATTGGGAGTAGAAATGCAGAAGAAAAACATATGACTTATCACTTATTTATATGGGTATAGCATTTGAGGTTTTGGTTGGAAAGATTACTCTATTACAAAAATGAACAATATGGAAATAGGATTTGAGTTATTTGTTATGCCCTCTCCTCTGGCCCCATCCAATTGAATGTAAGTTTCTGGAGAGCAGAGACTGTATTTTATCTTCTTTGTCATCTCAGTGCTTTGGACAATGCCTTATACACGGTAGGTGCTTGGTGTATATTGGACCAGCCATTCTAAAAGACAGTACAGACACTTTCACTGAACTGAAATACATGTATAACCAACAGGAATTACTTGTCAGCTCTGGGAGTGGGGAAGAAAGAAGGGAGGGAGAAAACATGAATCATGTAACCATGGAAAATATATTTTTAAATTATATTAAAAAGAAATACGAGAGTGGTAAGTTGCATGTAGCTATTAAAAGGTCAAAACCCATTTAACCCACATTTGTTAAATGCCTACTATATGCCACTTTGCCAAACACTATGTGAACAAAGAAAGGCAAAGACATGGAGATTTCCTTCAGGTAATTCATGTCCAATGTGGAAAACAATAAGAAACAAATTTCTTTTGGTAATACATACAGAATAAATAAAATGTCACTTTAGGGGGCTTCAAAGCCAGAGAACAGTCTCTGTCCTGCATGTTCTCATCTGTTTATATGTTGTGCCCTTTCCTCTGGTCCCATCCAATTGAATGTAAATTTCTGGAGAGCAGAGACTGTATTTTATCTTCTTTGTCATCTCAGTGCTTTGGACAATGCCTTTTACATGGTAGGTGCTTGGTGTATATTGGACCAGCCATTCTAAAAGATGGTACAGAAACTTTCACTGAACTGAAATTATGTGGTCATGAATATTGTTTGGAATAAGTGGCCTGTGATCACTCACTTCTTTTATTCAGCAGAATTCTTTGTCAAGGGCTTTATTGGAACAGGATTTGACCTGACGAAGAATTCCATTGGATAGGGTACTAACTTAAAGATCTGGGTGACTTGGGTCTTGCCTCTTACACATCCTGGTTGGGCAAATCACTTAAACTTTCAGTGTCCCCAGAGAACCCTCTAACACCATTCATTGCAGAAATTGGCAGAGGGAGTTTACCATTCTGAAAATTCCCGATGCCCATAAAATCATGTCTGGACAAAACTTCTCTTATGAAACTCAACTGAATGGTGAACTCTGGAAGGATGAGGAAGACTTTGTACTCATCTCATCCTACACAGTACTTTTCCCATGCCTTTGAATTAATGAATGAATAACAAATAGGAGGGCAGCTGGAAGGGACCTTGTGAAATCTGGGCTCCCTGCTGGATCAGGGATTAGGTAGGCAGTCACATACATGCCAAGGGATCTGTCCTTCTGGATTTGGTTTCAGTGTAAGAACCCAAAGGAGTCAGTCACTCAAGCCTAATGGCATCCAGGAGCCAACTTCTTAATATAGATATTACAGTGAGTTACAAACAGGCTTGACGTGGGGATAACTTTGTAAGGACAAAGGCAGATCACTAATGGAGGTCTCAAGTCAAGCCCTCAAAATAGCATTTGTCAAGTAATCTCCTGTGCTAGGTAGGTACAATATGTGAATCAAACCAATTTAATGAGAACTGAAAGAATCCGTGCTTCCTATGAGTTTATAGTGTGATCGACCCTGCCCATATGATTAGGTGGACAGGGAAAAAGTCAGAGGGAAATAAAAGAAATACAAGAGCTCTTTCATTTTGATAACCTGACAAAGTAGGGGATTATTTAGGTAAAAGAGAAAGAATAAAGTATATTTATAATTTGCTATATTTTATATGTTTATAAAATATTATATAGACACATATTTATTATATTTTGTATTTATATTTATACTATTTTATAATTTATATGTTATGTTATATTTTATAATTTGTATATTACATATAATTTATTATATATTATAAGATTTTTAAAGTTGGTGTCTAGAAGGCTAGGTAGCAGAGTGCATAGAGGGATGGTGCTGGACAGTCAGGAAGACTTGAGTTAAAATCTGTGCTAAGTGCTTTACAAATATTATCGCATATCAAGGCACTTACTGGTTGTGTGACCTCCCCATCCCTCACCCCCAGCAATTCACTTAACTTCTTTTGGCCTCAGTTTTCTCATCTATAAAATGGAGATATTAATAGCAATCACCATACAGGGTTGTTATGAGGATCAGATGAGATAGCACTTATAATGTATTTTGTAAAACAAAGCAATATGTAATTGTTAGCTAGGATTATCTATATTTATATTATAATAAGTTGTGATTTCTTCCTGGATACTTAAATTTGAAAATCAAGTTTTCTATTTCAACTACTATCTTTAACACTTTATGCTCTTGTAGCCTTATGATCCAAGGTAAGCAAAGTATACTCGGAGAAAGGAGGAGGGTGCAGTCAGGTGGCTGATGTTTTTTTCCCATGCCTTGGGGGCTCAGTGGATTGAGAGCCAGACCTAGAAATGGGAGGTCCTGGGTTCAAATTTGACCTCAGATACTTCCTAGCTATATGACCCTGGGCAAGTCACTTAACCCTCTTTGCCTAGCCCTTACCACTCTTCTGCCTTGGAACCAATACACAGTATTGATTCTAAGACAGAAGGTAAGGGTTTAAAAAAATTAGGGAAATGATACATCTTCCTTAAAATATAATAATAAAATGAGATAATATTTGTAAAGCATTTAGCACAGAGCTCAACACATAATAGGTGCTTACTAAATGCTTTGTAAAGCTAGCTGTTGCAAATTAACAACAGTTAAATCCCCCAGACAAGGAATTTGGGCAAGGTAAAGAGTTCTGGATTTGGAATTCGAGGACCAGGGTTTGATTGCTGCCCTATCATTTACTCCATCTTTATGATCTGGACCAAACCACTTAAAACCTCTGAGCTATAAAATAAGGAGTAGAATAAGATGACTTCTAAAACCTTTTCCAGATTAGTCTAAGATCCAACCATCCCTTGAATAGACTTTTATCCAAAGGTCATCATTGTGAATCTTTAGTTAATTTCTGTTCTATTACTTAATTCCAGTTTTAGGATGCTAAAAGAAATGGACAGACCTTCAGGATGTCTTCTCCATGCCAGAATGACCAGTGGGATTCTGAAAACTCCAGAAATGGAATCATTTTTTCCCTCTGGTATGACATCAAGTCTAGTAATTGATTTAGCTGATTTCTTTTCTCCTTTTAAATTGGAAACACAGATTGCTACTGGGTCAGACCGAGACTGATGGATCCCTTGAGTTCAGGAGTTTTGAGCTGCAGTAGGCTAAGCAGATCAGGTATCCCCATTGTCTGGCACAAATATGGTGAGCCCAGGAGCAAAGGGCCAGCAGGCTGGGCAAGGAGAGGTGAATTGGTCCAGTCTGGGGAATAACTAAGCAGGATAAAACTCCTCTGCTTATTAGTATTGTGATCAGGACCATGGCTGTCTACTATACTTCCAGCCTGTGGGATAGGGATTTTTAAACCATTAAAAAAATGTATATTTTAAAAAAGATTTTGAAACAGCATATGTAGCCAGTGCCACACCAATTAGTTAAAAAAAAATAAAAGCAATAGCTTACATGGACTTTGTTTTTCTTTTCCTTTCTTTTTTTCCAGAGGGGAGGAAAGAGAGTGAGAAAACAGATGCCTGCTATTTGAAGAAAATAATTTAAAATCATAATACCTGATATTTATATCAGTACCTTAAGGCTTATGAAGAACTAGCGTCTCAACATTTCTGTGAGAGAAGTAATGCAGGTATCATTCACCCCATACTCAGATGAGAAAACTAAAACTCAGAATGACTTGGTCCAAGACTGGTAAGATTAAACAATTTGGAGTTAGGAGATCATCTGGATTTGAACTCTGAGCTTGAGAAAGTCTATTCATCTCTTGGGGAACGGGTGTTTCAGTTTCTTCATTTGTTAAAGTAAGTTTTAGGGGCAAGTGGGTGGCACAGTGGATAGAATGCCAGTCCTAGAATTCAGAAGTCCTGGCTTCAAATCTGACTTCAAATACTTCCTTAGCTGTGTGTCTCTGGGCGGGTCACTTAATCCAATTTGCCTAGCCCTTATCCTTCAGTCTTAGAGTTGTTACCAAGTCAGACAGTAAAGGATTAAAAATAATAATAACAACAACAATGATAATAATACATGGGATCCAGAGTGTGTCTATGGTGGAACTAATTTTACTTTACAATGATTGCTGTTTGACAGGGAGGTTTTGCTATGCAGTTTAAAAAATTAATTAAAAATATTGGGGTAGTAGATACAGTGCCAGGTTTGGAGTCAGGAGGACCTGGGTTCAAACTTGGTCTTAGATACTTCCTAGCTGTGTGACCCTGAGCAAGTCATTTAACTCTGATTGTTTAGCCCTTGCTGTTCATCTGTCTTAGAATTGACACTAAGACAGAAGGTAAGGATTGTGTGTGTATTTTATAAATATGATATATAATATATAAAGATGATAAGTGCTGTTTTACAGATATAACATTGATCATTAGTAAATTCAAGGGAGTTTGGGAGAGAAGGCACTAGTCCTTGGAATCAAGAAAAACTATGGAAAAGATGGTGTCTGAGGTGAAGTGAAGGAGTATTGCATAGGCATGGGGCCAACTAGGGCAAGGTACCTATGGGAGTTGGAATGTCCCCAGCAAGAGTCAGAGAGAAGGCCAGTTTGAGTTGGGGAGGTGAGAAAAGGGTAGATTGTAGGGACCTCATGATTTACAGTCTTAACAAAGTCACGGAGGGGGCCTGAGAGTTGGAGTGCCTGCTCCTGGGTCACATAGTCATTATGGAGGACATTTAGAACTTGAATTCAGCTCTTTCTGGCTCAAGGTCTACTTATCTATTTACTATGGCAGGTTGCCAACTTCTGTTCTCAGTTCCTCCTTAGTTCACCCTGAGGATAACTGCTTAATAAGCCCATCCAACGCAGTCAACTAAATTGGGGTCTTTTTTGTCCTCTTTACATACTGAATGGAGGTCATGGTTTACTTAGGGGAGCTAGCCTTGACTAATGGAAAGAGTGTAATCTTTGGAGTCAGAGGAATGGAATCCAAATCCTGTCTTTGCTGCTTGCTAACTGCATGACCTTGGGCAAATAACTTCCCCTTATTTGCAAAATTAAAGGGTTGGACTAGTTATTTCAGAGATCCTTTCTAGGTTTAACTCCAAATGATCCCCCATAGGCAGCATCACATAAATTCTATTGTAGAGAGCAGTCTTTTTTAAAATGTGGGCTGGACTAGATGGCCATTGAAGTCTTTCTAATCTAGTCTCTTCCGATATTCTGTAATAGTTTATTGACTCTAAACATTATTTTATGACAGCCAACTATTTATTGACTTCCTGGTACAATTTAAGGGGTGGAGGTAGAGTTTAACACCTGAAACAGTGTTTAATTGGTCTGTCTTTTAAAGGCTGAAAGAGCTCTCTCTCTTCCTCCCCTCCCCCCCTTTTTTCTCTCTCTCTTTTTTGGTCTGTCTGTCTGTCTGTCTGTCTGTCTGTCTGTCTGTCTGTCTGTCTGTCTGTCTGTCTCTTCACCCCCTCCCTTCCCTTTGCCCCGATCTGCCTCAGTCTATCTGTCTTTATCTTTCTCTGTCTGTCTCTCCACCTCCCCCTTCCCCTGCATTTGCCTGTCTGTCTGTCTCTGTCTTTCTGTCTCTGTCTCTTATCTCCAACCCCCCCCCCTTTCCCCTGCATCTTCCTTAGTCTGTCTCTATCTTTGTCTCTCTTTTTCTCTGTCTGTCTCTCTTTATCTGCCTCTCTGTCTGTCTCTCCTTTTCTGTCTCTCTCTTTTCCTGTCTGTCTCTGTCTCTCTTTGTCCCTCCCTTTGTCTGTCTCTGTCTCTCTCTTTTTCTGTCTATGTCCCTCTTTATCTGTCTCTCTCTTTCTGTCTTTCTGCCTCTCTCCCTTTCTGTCTCTCTGTCTCTCTCTTTTTCTGTCTGTCTCTCTATTTCTGTCTCTCTCTGTCCCTCCCTTTGTCTCTGTCTCTCTTTTTCTCTGTCTCCCTCTTTATCTGTCTCTCTTTCTGTCTGTCTCTCTCTGTCTCTCCTTTTCTGTCAGTCTCTTTCTCTCTCTTTTTCTCTGTGTCTCTCTTTATCTGCCCCTCTCTCTGTCTCTCCTTCTCTCTCTCTCTCTGTCTCTGTCTCTGTCTCTTCCTGTCTGCCTCTCTGTCTTTGCCTCTCTCTGTCCCTCCCTTTGTCTGTCTCTCTGCCTCTCCTTGTCCCTCCCTTTCAGTCTCTGTCTCTCTCTTTTTCTCTGTTTGTCTCTCTGTCTCTGCCTCTCTCTGTCCCTCCCTTTGTCTGTCTCTCTGCCTCTCCTTGTCCCTCCCTTTCGGTCTCTGTCTCTCTCTTTTTCTCTGTCTGTCTCTCTGTCTCTGCCTCTCTCTGTCTCTCCCTTTCTGTCTGTCTCTTTCTCGGTCTCTGCCTCAGTCTGTCTCTCCACCTCCCAAACCCCACTGTCCCCCACTCCCTCTGCATCTGCCTCAGTCTGTCTGCCTCGCGGTCCCTGGTCTTTCCCTCTGGAATGCGGCTAACCGCGTCGGCGGGGCTTGACTCTTGGGGCGCGATGAAAAGCCCCTCTATTTTCTCAAGCCCGCTCGCCTGATAAGGTGAGAGAAAAGGGCACAACAAGATTTATTATTTGACAACGAGCTTGAGGATCGCTGTTGTCCGGAGGCTCCGACCTGGGCGTGCAGATTCCGCCTAGCTGAAAACCCGAGATCCCGAGCCCAGAAAAAGTCACAGTTTGTTCTCGCGGCGCAGCCTCGCGCCTGGCTCGCTGCTTTGCTCAAGTCATTAGTCCTCTAACGATCACCATTTAGCATTTCTGGAGCACTTTATGTTTGCAAAATGCTTCTCAATCCTGTTCATTAGCTATTCAACGTGTAATAGGCTAAAGGAAGTGGGGAACATGCCTCAAATGCATGTGTGCATGTATAATTTTTAAGACACGAAGCCTCCTTTTATGAGCTTCCTTCTCAAAATGTGCTGTAATTACCGGGAAGAATAGAACATCTGATTGGGCAGCCTTCTGTGTTTGAGATTCTAAATTGCGTGGGCCAGAGAAAAGCCAGTCAGAACTCCAACGGGAGAATTTGTCAAAATATGTAGCCGGAAGAAACTTCCCCTGGGCTGCTATTCCCCAGGATGGAACTGGATAGGAGTAAAATTAGCCCAATTCTGAGATGCTCAGTGGAGATCCCAGGCGGAATGAATAAAAGAGAGATTAATGAAGCAATCCCTTTGTTTTCTCCC
Source organism: Monodelphis domestica (assembly GCF_027887165.1). Classification (NCBI taxonomy): domain Eukaryota; kingdom Metazoa; phylum Chordata; class Mammalia; order Didelphimorphia; family Didelphidae; genus Monodelphis; species Monodelphis domestica. The sequence continues at coordinate 47,849,243 of NC_077234.1, forward strand.
TCTCCCCACTGAATCCAGTTCATTTAAACTACAGTTCTGAGCTTCCGGTGACATGAATGATGCACTTTTCTCTTCTCTTGCCTAGTGTTTGGAATCCTTGTCTTTGTAGAGATGGGAGGTCCTGGGTTCAAATTTGACCTCTGACACTTTCAAGTTGTGTGACCCTAAGCAAGTCACTTAACCCCCATTGCCTAGCCCTTACCATCATTCTGCCTTGGAACCAATACACAATAATAATTCTTAGGTGGAAGGTATAGATTAAAAAAAATAATAATCCTTGTCTTTCTTTAAGGTCCAATTCCCATGTTACTTCCTTCTTGAAGCCTTTCATAGTGCCCTCAATTGCTCCCTGTATTCCTTGTTTTTTTTTTTTAATTCTTACCTTCCATCTTAGAATCAATACTGTGTATTTGTTCTAAGGCAGAAGAGTGGTAAGGGCTAGGCAATAGGAGTTAAGTGACTTACCCAGGGTCACCCAACTAGGAAGTGTCTGAGGCCAGATTTGAACCCAGGATCTCCCATTTCTAGGCCTGGCTCTCAATCCACTGAGCTACCCAGCTACCCCCACCCCCCCACCCCATTCCTTGTAATGCACTTATGTTTAATTGTTTAGTCCTGTCCAACTCTTTGGGACTCCATTTGGAGTTTTCTCAGCAAAGATATTGGAGTGGTCTACTATTTCCTTCTCCAGCTCATTTTACCGATGAGGAACAGAGGCCAACAAGGTTAAGTGACTTTCCCAGGGTCACACAGCTAGTAAGTGTCCTAATCCAGATCTGAACTTAGGAAGAGGAGTCTTCCTGACTCTAGGCATGATACTCTATCTATTTTGTCATCTAGTTGCTCATATTTATGTTTGCATATTTTCAAAATTTCCCAGCAGAATGTAAACTCCCTGAAGACAGGGATTCTTTTGTTTTTATCTTTGAAACCTAGGTCCTGATCTCTTACCACTCTTTTGCACATATTAGGTTATGTTACATTTTATTTCATTTCATTTCATCAAGTGAACTGAAAGCAAAATTCAGCTAAAAAGTGCAATTGTCAGAAGTCTGTCTTCTGTTAGCTATCACCTCCATGTTCTAAGACGACCAGCAGATGAATCTTTGTACTATGTTTTCCTGTCTCTGGGTCAAAACTCTGCATTTTCTCTATCGCATTACATTCTACACATATTCTAGCTATTATTCCATTCATTCAACAAATAGTTTTTGAACCCAGATTGTGTGCACAATACCATGTTAGGCTCTTGTGGGACTAAGAGAAGCTAAAAACGAAAAAAATCAATTTCCACGAATCAGGAAGGTCAACCAAATTCTTAAATTACAAAGTGGTATTGTGGAAAACAAATATGCAGGTATTCCCAGCATCTGTAGTTTCATCAAAGTGGCCATTCCTTCTGCCAATGAAGCCTTTACAGGCTTCCTCTTCTACATAATAGATGGTGTTCAAAAGGAGCCTGGCCAAAAATTCATCATCTGGTAAACACCGTAGTGGGGGGCCATTTTGATTGTTCTCCTAAAAAACAGAAGGTCCAAATGGCTGAGCCACAGAATTTGGGAGATGGGTTAAAAAAACAACGGAGGCCAGAAAGAGAATCTAGGGGCAAGATTAAGAAGGACTTTAAATGCTAAACAGAAACAGAAAAGTTTATATTTGATCCTATAGGCAAAAGGGAGCCACTGGAGTTCATTGAGTAAGAGGGGATGACTGAATCAGATCAGTGCTTAAAATATCCCTCTTACAGGGGTTTGTTTGTAGGATGAACTGAAGTTCAAAAAGATTGGAGTCAGGGAGATCAATGAGAGATTGTCACAATAATCTACATGAGAAGTGATGGGGACCTGAACTAGGTTCCTTAGGGTCCTAGAGGAGAGAGAAAGCATTAGATGAGAGAGTTGGGAATGTAGAAACAGCAAGATCTGGCAAGTGATTGGATATGTAGGGTGAGGGAAAATGAGGCATCCAAGATAAAGCTGAAGTTCCAAGTGGAAGGGGGACATGAGATTTCTGACAGAAGTAGCAAAATTTGGGGGAAGGTCCTTTAAACATACTGAGTTTTGAGTTGACTTGTGGACATCCTATTTGATATTCCAATGGGTAACTGGTGATGTTGGATTGAAACAGAGAAGAGAGACTGGGGCAGGGTAGAGACATCCAGGAGTCATCTACATAAAGTTAGTAATAAAATCCATGGGATCTAGTAGAGCCATAGAAAAAGAGGACACAGAATTAGAAGAGTAGGAGGCCAGGAACTGAGCTTGGGGAATATCCACAGAGAACGAGTATGATCTGGTTAATAAACCTGCAAAGGAGACTCAGAAAGAGCAGTTGGACAGAAATGAGGAGAACCAAGGAGGGTAACTTCATGAAAACCCAGAGAGGAGAGTTAGAAGGTAACCAATATATATGTATAAAACTATGTCTTGCTTATTCTATGGATCAGTTCTTTCTCTGCAGATGGGCATAGACACAATATTCTTCAAATAATAAATATTTCTATTGCTGTATATAATGTTCTCTTGCTTCTGCTTGTTTTACTCTTCATAATTTCATGTAGGTCTTTCCATGTTTTTTTTTTTAGAATTAACCTGCTTGGTGCAACTGGTGGCTCAGTGGATGGAAAGATAGGAACAAATCTGGCTTCTGATACTTCCTACCTGTATGACCCTGGGCAAGTCACTTAACTCCAACTGCCTAGCCCTTACTGCTATTCTGCCTTGGAGCTGATCATCTAAGACAGAAGGTAAGGATTAAAAAAAATAAATGGCAAAAAATAAAATGAACTTGCTTGTCATTTCTTATGATGCTGTAGTATTCCATCACTCATTTAGCCATTCCTCAAACGATGGGCATCCCCTTAATGTCCAGTTCTTTGCCATCACAAAGAAAGCTGCTCTAAAACTTTTAAAACCCAGAGGTTCTTTTCCTTTTTCCCTAATCACTTTAGGAAATCAGTCTAATAGTGGTATTGCTGGGTCAAAGGGTATCCCCAAGTTTTATAACTCTTTGGGCATAATTCCAGATTGCTCTCTAAGTGGTTGGATTGGTTCACAGCTTACAGTTCACTGTGTTACACAGACACAGTGAATTAGTGTCCCCATTTCCCCACATCCTCTCCAATCAAATTTCAACGAGTTACAATGAATAATCCTTAATCTAGAGAATTTGTAAAGACTCATATACTTCACCTGACCGTAGATAAGTGGCGATGATGGATGTGGAATGTGGCATGCACTATTACTTATTGCCCCGGACTTTGTTTTATTTAATTATTATTATTGTTTGGTTAGCCAACCTTTATGAAACACTGTATGTTAGACCTTGTGCTAAGTCCTGAGATATAGAAAACAAAAAAGGAGAAAACAGATAAAAAATACATTCCCTTCCTTCAAAGTGCTCACATTCTAATGAAGGAAATAATATGAAAATAACTATGATAGAGAACAGGAAGGAAATAAGCATTTATTGAGTGCCTACTATGTGCCAGGTGCTTTAAAAATACTAACTCATAATTCTCTTACAACAATGACCAACATGGAAGCATGCTTTGCATGATAATATATGTATGTCAACATATTTGCCAGCCTTCTGAGATGATCAAGGGGGTGAGTCTAAGGAACTGAGATAAAGGATGTCAGTTTATGGCCAATGCTAGACTGGGAACAGGTACAGGGAGGTGGCATAGTAAATAGAATGCTGGGCTTGGAATCAGGAAAACTTGAGTTCAAATCTGGCCTCAGAAAGTTACTAATTGTATGATCCGGGGCAAGTCATTTAACTCTGTCTCAGTTTTTTCATCTGTAAAATGAGCCAGAGAAGGAAATGGCAAACCACTCCAGGATCTTGATCAAGAAAACTCCCAAATGGGTCACAAAGAGTTGGAAACTGCTGAACAATAATGGCAATGCTGTGGATACAAAAGGGTTGATAGTCATGGAAGGGAAGAGTCTGGTCTTTCCAACTGCTAGCTCCTTAAGTCAGGACTTTTTTCTTAATTGCTAACAGATATAAACTCATGCTCCTTCACAGAATGCTTTCTTAATACCTCATTGTGGCATGTCCACATTCTCAAAGACCATGCCCATGGAATGTAAGCTCTGATTGATCCTACCAAGCTGGAAAGGCTTGGAGTATGGGTCTAGTAATGACATGTCTGTCATCTAAGGACCAGCTTTAACAAAGTTTGGAGAAACCCATTGCCAGGTTGGTTGCAATTTTAAAAATATGTATTTTATTGATGTTCTTTCAAAAAATTAACCTCTCAATGATTTTCTTTCCCTGATAGAAACCATCTTGGAGACAAGTATGGTGGTTAAGCAAAGCAAAGTATCACGTAAGTCATATCTGATCTTAGAGAGATTCAGTACATGATTCCTCCCCTTGATTTCAAGAGGAGAAAAGCATGCTTCAGTTCACCAAAGTCAGAATTTGCCACTGCCTTGATCAGAGTTTCTCATGTCTTTCAACATCCATGGGAAATCTTTTAAAATTTTTCCATGATTCCATGATTCATGTTCTTTCTCTCCCCTCCTCCTACTCCCCTCCCATAGCCGATGCAAATTCTACTGGGTTTTACATGTGTCATTGATCAAGACCTCTTTCCATATTATTGATATTGGCACTAGAGTGATGATTTAGAGTCTACATCCCCAATCATATCCCCATTGACCTGTGTGATCGAGCAGTTGTTTTTCTTCTGCGTTTCTGCTCCCACAGTTCTTCCTCTGGATGTGGGTAGCATTCTTTCTCATAAGTCCCTCAGGAACTCTTGAAGAGGCAGGGTGAATCAATGGAGAGAACACTGGATTTGAAGGAAGAGGTTCAATTCCTGGCCCTACCTTGCTCCATTTGTGACCTTGGGGTAATTGCTTAACTTTTTTCTTGGTCTCAGTTTATCATCTATAGAATGAAACCTTGAAACAGATGATCTCTGAGACCCTACCCAGCTCTAAATTGATGATGAGGGAGGGTTTTCTCAGAGATGGTGCCTGGACTGACCAGAATCTCAGAACCTGTAATTGAAAGGAGAACCAAAAGATCCTTTTCACCTTAATGAACAGCAACAACAATAACAATAATAAAACTCAAAGGGAAGCCTATGAAGGATGTTTCTTTAAATTATATATTTTTAAAAAGATTCAAATTTTATTTTATTTATGAGAAACCCTTTCCTGTCAGAGCTGAGCTTTCAAAGGCTGTTTACCATAGAGTTTCTTTGAATGTGTTCTCCATTAAAATTCCCTGTTGTGATAAGGGGAGATGGGGGAAGGGTGTTGATAGCTCCCATTCCCATTTTGAAGCAGTTTTCCTTTCTAACCCTATATAAAAACCCCACGTGAAGGTACTCATATGCATGCTTTTCAGGGAGTGTGTAGAAAGGGGCTGGGAGGTGCTGGAGGCAGAAATCAAATTGCTTTGGAATCCAGTTCTTCTGTCTCCTTTAAAAAGAAAATTACTTTTCTCAAAGGAATTCCATGCCTGAAGTTTCAGAAAGGAAAATTTCATCACTGCATTCCACTGAGGCTCTTCTACCAAACAGACCCCAAATGATGGAAGGTGGGGGCCTCTGTACCATTCCTGGCTAACCACTCCAGGCAAGGGAACATCTGTAACCCAATCAACAAACCCACAGCTGGGGCAAAGATCCATTTTCCCTGGTATAAGGGCATCTCATTGCCGAAGCCATTTTATTTCCCTTAGAATGACAGAGCCTTTGTTCTGAGTACTTTCTGGCAATGTGTCGGCCAGCACATGCTATTAACAGATGGTGGAAAGCATAATTGGAATTTCTATCATAACATATCTCCCATTTTTCCATCATGATCGGATGAAATGCAAATTCAAGGGTATTGACTGTCTTCTCTAATCAAGAGGGACTCTAGCCAGGTGGTGATATCTAATCGAACAGTACACAGGTTTCATCTCCTATTCCCATTCCCTAAACCCTAAGATAATCCACCCAGCTTGGCTCTGCATTCCTTTCACATAGTCCTCCAGAATATGCCACTCCAGACAACTTATCACTGTGGAACTAGATTCCTTTTAATATCCATTTTTAACAAGACAGAAGACGAGTTGAGCAGAGTAGCATTTATCTGGTAAGTTGAGGCATCCATCTGTGCTACATAACTGTGGCTCAGAAGGTTGGCATTGTGCCATGAACTTTGTACAGAGAGCCAGGCATCAAACCATCGCAGATGTAAATGTCATGAATACAGCCTCCCTTGCTTAATCTCATACTTGGGAGCCCAGTGAGTCAAACAGAAAACATGAGGAAACTGTAGAAAAGGCTTTATACCAAGGAACCACGGTTGCTAATTCAGGATTTTTGATACATTTCACAATGTGTTCAAATGTGTGCTTCTATCCCAACTAGAAACCGAGATTGCCAAGAGTTGAAAGACAATTAATTCCTCTAATATATAGGCTTGAAGAGGAGCACGTACTTGAACGTCCTCACTAATCTGAAGGATTTATGTGGTCCCTTTCAGCCAAGGAATTAAAAGTATTTGTAAATTACATTCGTGAGACTTATTTGTAAAAAAAGAAAAAGAAAAAACTCAAAGTATCTGATTGCAACTAATATTTCACAGGAGATTATAATGTCAAGAATATACATCAGGCAAAAGCCTGAGTAAACCAGACAGTAAGGGTCTGAATACCAGAATAAGGAGAAAGTAAGCTTCAAAACCAAGAGATCCTTACTCATATGGGCTATGTGACTCTGGGCAGGTCATGTAACTTCTTAGTACTCTAGGTAATGATTAGTTGCAAAACAGGTGCCAAACTGCACTGGGAGAGCGACTTTCCTCACCCAGGAGTTCTGAAGGGAGGGTCTATACCTACCAGAAATTCAAGGATATTGATTGTCTTCTCCACTCAAGTGAGATTTTAGCCAGGTGGTGACATTTGATCAAGGAGTACATAGGTGTCATGCCCTAGTCTCATTCCCTAAACCCCAAGATAATCCACCCAACTTGGCTCTGCATTTCTTTCAGGTATCAGTCTAGAGCAGTGTTGGTGAACCTTTTAGATTGTGTGCCCAAACTGCATCTTCAAGCCACCTGTGAGCCCCCACATTACCCCAGAGAGCAGAGGGAGGAAGTGCTCCATTAGTCTGCTGGAGAGGGGTGGATCTTACAAAAGATGTCCTGAAACATGGTGGAGAGAGGGAACAGAGAAGGGCATGCCACATCTTCACCAACACAGGTCTGGAGCATGGCATACTCTGGAGCAAATCTCTAATGGTGGTGATGGCTTTTATAGAATACTCCAAACAAGGAGCAAAGAAGGGATGAAAAAGCATTGTTGACAGCAGGGATGATTAAATGATTTTTTAAAAATCCCATCACATCTGTGAAATCTAAAGGTTCATGGGACACTCTCCTGACAATCCTTGAAGGGAGACATTGCATGATTAAAATCCCTGTTCACAGAGGAAGAAACTGAGTCTTAGAGAGATAAAGTTACTGCATCACTAGCAAGTGCCCCAGCACAGATTTTACCTGATTCCATGATAACATTCTCAGGAAGCTTAGAAAATGGAGAAATGTCAACTCATAAAGTACCACAAGTGGAATAATAATCTTTTAAAAATTAATAAATTTATTAATTGATTTTAAAGTGTTTTTCCAAGGTTACATGATTCATATTCATTCCCTCCCCTTTTTTCTCCCTCTCCCAGAGCCAACAAGCAACTACACTGGTTTATAAATGTATTATTACTCAATGCCTATTAGAATAACAATCTTGACAAGTGATGTCTTTATAGAGCTTTATGTTTTACAAAGGGTTTGGAAATCATCTAATTCATTTTTCCCCTTTTATAGACAAGGAAACAGATTCAAAAAGGTGAATAGATTGGTCCACAATAATAGCAGAATGTCTAATATTAATAACAAACAATGTTATATTATATATAATAATTGTATATTATAAAATATATGAATAATAATAGAGAACCTGGGCTCTCTCTTCCCTAATATAACATTATTTCAGGTTAGTGTTTTCAGTTTCACTCAGTCTGCCTATTAATTGGATATCATGCCTGGCAAACTTTTAAAAGTTGGAGGAATTTTGGGAAATGACCAGATTTTTAGCATGAAATTTAAGTGGAAACTCTTGAAGCGCTGACAGTATTAGAGGATTGATGGTGATATCATCATCAGGGATCTAAGCCCATGTGGGGTTGAATTGACTCCTTTGTTGAATATCTGGAGCACTAGAAAATAGTCAAATGATTGTTGCTATATTAAAAAAAAACCCACCACCACCAATCCTGTTAAGGGGGGAGGAGGGGAAGGTTACCAGACATTGCTATACTCAAGAGACCTTTTAAAACGAATTTTGGGGCAGCTAGATGACTTAGTGGATAGAGTGCCAGTAGGAGTTGGGAGGTTCTGGATTCAAATCTAGCCTCAGACACTTCTTGCTGTTGCAAGTCACTTAATCCCAATCTCCTAGCCTTTATTACCCTTCTGCCTTGGAACTGATATTTAGTATTAGTTCTAAGACAGAAGGTAAGGGTTTAAAAAAACAGACAAGCAAACCAAAAAACCAAATCTCATATCTTTCTAAAGGGATAAGCAAAGCTTGAGGCAGGAATAAAAATAATATAACTGGAAGGATTCTCTCTCCACCCTTTAGACCAACTTTGAATCTCCTCTTCTGCAAAGGGGAAAACAAGGTAGGAGGAGCTATGATGGATCTATTAAAGCAAGTTTTACCTGAACATCAATCAAACAAATCAAACTAGAAACTATTTGTTGAACAGCTGCTATGTGCTAGGGCTCAGGTGAGAGCAAGAAGTGGTTAGGGGAGAGGGCACATTTAAAAAAAATATATAATTTATACTGATAGTTCTCAAAATGTGTCCTAAGGACCTTGGGGCTCTCTGGAGCCCTTTTGGGGATCCTTAAGGTCAAAACTGTTTTCATAAATTAAGATGTTTTAATTTTTAATTTGGTAAATTATGTAGATATCTACATAAATAAAAGCTCTGCGTGGTGGTTCAGAATAATTTTTGAATGCAAAAAGAAATGAAAGAAAAAAGGAAAGAAGGAAGGAATAGAAAGGCAGAGGGAAAGAAAAAAGGAAGGGAGGAAAAGAAGAAGGAAAGAAAGGAAAAAACAAGGAAGGAAGTAGAAGGAAGGGAGGAAGAGAAGAAGGAAGGAAGGGAGGAAGAAGGAAATAATGAAGAAAAGAAGGAAGGAAAGAAAGAAAAAGAAGGAATTACATAAAGAAGGAAAGAAAGGAAAAGAAAGGATCCTGAGACCAAAAAGTTTGAGAACCATAATCTATGCTCTCAAGGAGTTTATAATTTAGATGAGAAAAGGAATGAAAGTCAAACATTTAAACTATAGCTTGATGTTCCAAAGGCATCTCAAGGTCAACATTGATAAGCATTTATTAAATTCCTACTGCATGTATTTTATTTAAACTTAATTTAAATTTATTTAAATTCCTACTGGGCTAAGTTCTGAGAATATAAGGGAAAATGGAAACAGTCATCCCCCTCCAGGAGTTTGCAGCCTGGCTAGGGGAGGCAACACTGACCTATATGAGTGTATACAGAATGGAAATGGATGGAGATGAAGAGTGTAGACAGCAGTGGAAAGGGCCAGTTTGTCTAGACAGCGAATGGAGTGTCTGAAGTGGGGTGGGTTAGCCTACCATCAAATAAGAATAGGAAAGGTAATTGAGACTGGCTTGTGAAAGTTTTTCAATGCTAAACAGAATTACTGCTACCTGTAGGGAGCCACTAAAATGTATTGCATAGGAAAATGAGGATAGAATTGGGTTTTAGGGGAATCACTTGGGCAGCTGTCTTGAAGGACATATTGGAGAGAGGAGAAACTTGAGGCAGGAGGATGAGTTAGGGGACTATTGCATTAGTTCAACAGGAGGTGATAAGGGCTTAAATATAGGGTGGTGAGAGTGTGAATGAAGAGAAAGAGGGAGAAAGAAAGATGCCATGGAGGGAGTTAGAGTTGATGACAACCAATTGGGCATGATGGTTGAATGTAAGGGAGGAGTGAAATGGAAGAGAATAAGACGTTATATAGCACTGACTATGTGCCAAGCAATATGCTAAGCATTTTATAAATCCTCTGCCTTACCACGAACCTGAGAGGTAGGTGTCATTATTATCCCCATTTTGTAACTGAGGAAACTAAGGCAAACAGGTTGAGTGACTTGCACAGGATGTATTCAGGTCTTCCTGATTCTCGGCTCAGATACTTTGATTGGAACATGATTCTTTGGTTTGATCCTTGTGTGAATGTAAGGATTTGGAAACTCTTGATGGAAATAAAAAAGTTAAAGAGAGGGGTATATTTAGGGAAATGATAATGAGTTCTATTTGGGGTTTATTAAATTTGAAGTGATGATAAATGAATAAACATAATAATTTGTGAATATTTAATAATAAAAATTTAAAAATATTATTAAAATGTGTATTCTGTGCTAGGTATGAGGGATACAAAATTTTTTAAAATAATATTTTATTTGATCATTTCCAAGCATTATTCATTAAAGACAAAGATCATTTTCTTTTCCTCCCCCCCATAGCGGATGCATGATTCAACTGGGTATCACATGTGTTCTTGATTCGAACCCATTGCCATGTTGTTAGTATTTGCATTAGAGTGTTTGTTTAGAGTCTCTCCTCTGTCATGTCCCCTCAGCCACTGTACTCAGGCAGTTGCTTTTCCTTGGTGTTTCTACTCCCTCTGTTTGTCCTCTGCTTATGGATAGTGTTTTTTCTCCTGGATCCCTGCAAGTTGTTCAGGGACATTACACCGCCACTAATGGAGAAGTCCATTACTTTCGATTGTACCACAGTGTATTAGTCTCTGTGTACAATGTTCTCCTGGTTCTGCTCCTCTCGCTCTGCATCACTTCCTGGAGGTTGTTCCAGACTCCATGGAACTCCTCCACTTTATTATTCCTTTTAGCACAATAGTATTCCATCACCAACACATACCACAATTTATTCAGACATTCCCCAATTTATGGGCACCCTGAAGGATACAAATTTAAGAAGATTAGATATTCCTTGTAGTCAAGAAGCTTACATTCTCTGGAGGTAGATAGCATTCTTTGTCATTCTCAGAACTGTCCTGGATCATCGTATTGCTGTTCTAGCTGTTTGTTACACCTGATCATCCCACCATATTGCTGTGTACAATGTTCTCCTGGTTCTGCTTATTTCACTCTGCATCAATTCATGGAGGTCTTTCTAGTTCAGATAGAAATCCTCCAGTTCATCACTCCTTACAGCACAATAGCATTCCATCACCATCAGATACCACAATTTGTTCAGCCATTCCCCAATTGATGCCAAGAAGCATAGATTCTGATAGGGAAGATAGCATATAAAGGAGAGCAAAGGTCAAGGAAGGAAGCATTTGGGGAGTCACAGGCATAGGGCAGTTAATTGATAAGTCCTTTCTAGAATCATTAGAATCATTGATGTGATTATTGTGCCTATAGCAAGAGTTGCAAAGCTGCTTGGGGTGGGGGTAAGGGTTATACAGTATATAGGCAGATTCCAAGGCAGATACTAAGATTCCTAGGATTTATGACTGGATGGGATGTAAAGGATCTACTCTGGGGACGATGAGGAGATCTGGAGGGCCAGGTACATAGAGCGAGGTAGCTAAATTTGCATTCACTCACTCACTAATCAAAACCAGGAGGAGAGATCCAAAGATGACTGGATCTCTGTTTGAGACATGCGATTAGTAATGTCCAAAAGGCAATTACTTGGTGGAGTACAGGAGAGAAACTAGGAAGAGGGAGTTTCCTAGTCTGGGAGTTCCCTGTGTCAATGGTCAGGTCTCTGTCCCTCCTCACTCATATTTGTGCTTTTGTATACTTAGGCATGCAGATGTGCATATTGTGTTCCCTGTTAGAATGCAAGTTCGGGAAGAGAGAACACGATCCCTTCTGCTTTATGTTTTTGAATCCCCAGCCCTCAAATGATGCCTGGCATACAGTAAGCGCTTAATAAATTGTTCACTTGCTATCAATAAATGTTTCCTTAGTAGGAGCTTGTTTTCCATTTTGGTCAGCGTTGATAGAAAAACTGCAATTTAGAATGAAAAGAAAAATATCTTCTTTAAGGATAAAACCATGTCTAATGAACCAATTAACAGTATAATTAAATGTCACTTTTAGAATTAACTGACTTTGGGTTGGAAGGAAGGAAAGAAGGAAGGAGGAAGAAGAAAAGGAGGAAAAAAGGAAGGAAGGAGGGAAAAAAGGAAAGAGGGAAGGAAAAAAGGAAGGAAAGAAGGAAGGGAGGGGAGGAAAGAAGGAGATAGGGGTGGAGTAGGGTGGAGACTGGGAATAGATGTTAGTCCTCTTGACTCATGGCACTAATCTGCAGGCTTATGTTCTGAAGTAAATGAGTCTAACTGAAGGAAATTAGCAAGAGGAAAACATTTAATTAAATATTAAATGAAAGATTAAAGGTCTATGAGGTAGTGGAAAGAGCACAGGATTTAGTCAGTGGAATTGCTTCCAAATCCAAGCTTTGCTTCTTATTACCTATGCAATGTCAGGTCATTCCTGCTGCCTCTCTGGGCTTCATCTTCCTCATGTCTAAAATGAGCAGGTTGGCTTAGATGACCTCTGATTTACCTTCTACCTCTAAAGCCTATGACCCTATAATCTTACAGTCTGTCATCTTCTCAGGCCATTAAAATATTCCCTGATGTTAACACTCGGACACTAGCAAGTCTGAGAAGAGAGAGAGAGAGAGAGAGAGAGAGAGAGAGAGAGAGAGAGAGAGAGAGAGAGAGAGAGAGAGGAGACAGAAAGAGAGACAGAGACAGAGAGAGAGAGACAGAGAGAGAGAGACAGAGAGAGAGAGGGAGAGAGAGGGAGAGAGAGAGAGAGAGAGAGAGAGAGAGAGAGAGAGAGAGAGAGAGAGAGAGAGAGAGAGAGAGGAGACAGAAAGAGAGACAGAGACAGAGAGAGAGAGACAGAGAGAGAGAGACAGAGAGAGAGAGGGAGAGAGAGGGAGAGAGAGAGAGAGAGAGAGAGAGAGAGAGAGAGAGAGAGAGAGAGAGAGAGAGAGAGAGAGAGAGAGAGAGAGAGAGAGAGGAGCTGGTAGAAAAACCTTTCAGAGATCCTCATAATGTGTATTTATTTTGTGTATGTTTTGCACTTTTTTCCCTGAAATTACCTTGTTTTCCCTTCAGTAGAATGAAGGCTCCTTGAGGCAAGGGCCATTCAATTTTATCTTTGTGTCCTCAATGCTTGGCACACAGTAGGCTCTTAATTCATGTTTTATTGATTTAAACTGAATTGATCCCTTCTAGAGGGCCAAGTAGAGCTCTGGCACATACATTCGAGCCTGATAACCCAGCACATATTGACATACCTAAAAGTTGTCCCGGAATGAATCCCCAGCTATTTGTTTGTCTCCATCCTTTTTGGACTAAAGAAGTTCTGTGTCTTTCAGGGTCAGATTTCCAAAAGGCATATGGGCATTTGCCTGGTGATCCATGGAATAGTCTATGCTTTTCCGGGCACAAGTCCAAAGTGCAGTGGCAGCCAACAGCCTCATTCTGCCTCTGACCCACTCTGACCCTGCCCACTAGGACGAGTCATCAATCCCCAGAAGTCTCCTTAGGAGACTTCTTCCATGGTCTGGGCTTGTGTCCATTTGTCTAGACTGCTCAGACAAAGTTAAGACTCCAACCCTTTGTCCAACCTTGGTTCAGCAGAGGTCTGTTTGGTTCCCTTTAAAATGAATAACCCAAAGAGGAAGCATTTTGAGAGGGCTTTTAAAATCAAGATAAAATATCATTTTCTAGTACTGCTGACTTGATGGATTTGGTATGCTAAATATCTTTTTTTTTTAATTTTATAGTATTTTATTTGATCATTTCCATGCATTATTCATTAAAGACAAAGATAATTTTCTTTTCCTCCCTCCCACCCCCCCCCCGTAGCCGACACATGATTCCACTGGGTGTCACATGTGTTCTTGATTCGAACCCATTGCCATGTTGTTAGTATTTGCATTAGAGTGTTTGTTTAGAGTCTCTCCTCTGTCATGTCCCCTCAGCCACTGTAGTCAGGCAGTTGCTTTTCCTCAGTGTTTCTACTCCCTCAGTTTGTCCTCTGCTTATGGATAGTGTTTTTTCTCCTAGATCCCTGCAGATTGTTCAGGGACATTAAACCACCACTAATGGAGAAGTCCATTACGTTCGATTATACCACAGTGTGTTTGTCTCTGTGTACAATGTTCTCCTGGTTCTGTTCCTCTCGCTCTGCATCACTTCCTGGAGGTTGTTCCAGTCTCCATGGAATTCCTCCACTTTATTATTCCTTTTTGCTCAATAATATTCCATCACCAACATATACCACAATTTGTTCAGCCATTCCCCAATTGATGGGCATCCCCTCGTTTTCCAGTTTTTGGCCACCACAAAGAGCGCAGCTATGAATATTTTTGTACAAGTCTTTTTGTCCATTATCTCTTTGGGGTACAGACCCAGCAGTGCTATGGCTGGATCAAAGGGTAGACATTCTTTTATTGCCCTTTGGGCATAGTTCCAAATTGCCCTCCAGAATGGCTGGATCAGTTCACAACTCCACCAGCAATGAATTAATGTCCCTACTTTGCCACATCCCCTCCAGCATTCATTTCTTTCCATAATTGTCATGTTAGCCAATCTGCTAGGTGTGAGGTGATACCTCAGAGTTGTTTTGATTTGCATCTCTCTGATTATAAGAGATTTAGAACACTTCTTCATGTGCTTATTAATAGTTTTGATTTCTTTATCTGAGAACTGCCTATCCATTTCCCTTGCCCATTTATCAATTGGGGAATGGCTTGATTTTTTGTACAATTGATTTAGCTCTTTATAAATTTGAGTAATTAAACCTTTGTCAGAGATTTTTATGAAGATTTTTCCCCAATTTGTTGTTTTCCTTCTGATTTTAGTTACATTGGTTTTGTTTGTACAAAAGCCTTTTAATTTGATGTAGTCGAAATTATTTATTTTACATTTTGTGATTCTTTCTATGTCTTGCTTGGTTTTAAAGTCTTTCCCTTCCCAAAGGTCTGACATGTATACTGTGTTTACCCAATTTACTTATGGTTTCCTTCTTTATGTTTAAGTCTTTCACCCATTTTGAATTTATCTTGGTGTAGGGTATGAGGTGTTGATCTATTCCTAGTCTCTCCCACACTGTCTTCCAATTTTCCCAGCAGTTTTTATCGAATAGTGGATTTTTGTTCCAAAACCTGGGATCTTCGGGTTTATCGTATACTGTCTGGCTGAGGTCACTTGCCCCCAGTCTGTTCCACTGATCCTCCTTTCTGTCTCTTAGCCAGTACCAAATTGTTTTGATGACTGCTGCTTTGTAATACAGTTTGAGGTCTGGGACTGCAAGGCCCCCCTCATTTGTGTTTTTTTTCATTATTTCCCTGGATATCCTTGATCTTTTGTTATTCCAAATGAACTTTGTTATGTTTTTTTCTAAATCAGTAAAGAAATTTTTTGGGAGTTCCATGGGTATGGCACTAAATAGATAAATAAGTTTGGGTAGGATGGTCATTTTTATTATATTGGCTCGTCCTTTCCATGAGCAGTTAATGTTTTTCCAATTGCTCAAGTCTAGTTTTAGTTGGGTGGCGAGTGTTTTGTAGTTGTGTTCATATAGTTCCTGTGTTTGTCTCGGGAGATAGATTCCTAGGTATTTTATTTTGTCTAAGGTGATTTTGAATGGGATTTCTCTTTCTAGTTCTTGCTGCTGAGCTGTGTTGGAGATATATAGAAAAGCTGATGATTTATGTGGGTTTATTTTGTATCCTGCAACTTTGCTAAAGTTGTTGATTATTTCAATTAGCTTTTTGGTTGAATCTCTAGGATTCTTTAAGTAGACCATCATGTCATCTGCAAAGAGTGATAACTTGGTCTCCTCCTTGCCTATTTTGATGCCTTCAATTTCTTTTTCTTCTCTAATTGCTACTGCTAGTGTTTCTAGTACAATGTCAAATAGTAGAGGTGATAATGGGCATCCTTGTTTCACTCCTGATCTTATTGGGAATGCATCTAGTTTATCCCCATTGCAGATGATATTAGCTGATGGTTTTAGATATATACTGTTTATTATTTTTAGGAAAGGCCCTTCTATCCCTATGCTTTCTGGTGTTTTCAATAGGAATGGGTGTTGTATTTTATCAAAGGCTTTTTCTGTATCTATTAAGATAATCATGTGATTTTTGTCAGTTTGCTTGCTAATATGGTCAATGATGTGGATGGTTTTCCTAATATTGAACCAGCCCTGCATCCCTGGTATAAATCCTACTTGATCATGGTGGATGACCCTTCTGATCACTTCCTGGAGTCTTTTTGCTAGTATCCTATTTAAGATTTTTGCATCTATATTCATTAGGGAGATTGGTCTATAGTTTTCTTTCTCTGTTTTTGACCTGCCTGGTTTTGGAATCAGTACCATGTTTGTGTCATAAAAGGAGTTTGGTAGAACTCCCTCTTTGCTTATTATGTTAAATAGTTTGTATAGTATTGGGATTAACTGTTCTCTGAATGTTTGATAGAATTCACTAGTGAATCCATCAGGACCTGGGGATTTTTTCTTAGGAAGTTCTTTGATGGCCTGTTGGATTTCATTTTCTGATATGGGATTATTTAAGAATTCTATTTCTTCTTCTGTTAGTCTAGGCAGTTTGTATTTTTGTATATATTCATCCATATCACTTAAATTGGTATATTTATTGCCATATAATTGGGCAAAGTAATTTTTAATGATTGCCTTAATTTCCTCTTCATCAGCGGTGCTGTCCCCCTTTTCATCTTTGATGCTGTTAATTTGCTTTTCTTCCTTCCTTTTTTAAATTAGATTGACCAGTACTTTGTCTATTTTGTTTGTTTTTTCAAAGTCCCAGCTTCTTGTCTTATTTATTAAATCAATAGTTCTATCACTTTCGATTTTATTAATTTCTCCCTTATGCTAAATATCTTTTAATGAGTGTTTGCTAGTCTGTTCTGGAAGGAGGAAGTGATTACTAACTGCACAGAACACAATTGGTCAATTGAATTGTATACATGTAAAGGTGATGCCACATGGTGATATCTTCTTGGAGTTGCTTTTTCCATTGGTGATGATGGATTTGGCCAGAGCTGGACATACCCTCACTTGCTCCCCCTTGTGATCAATGGCTGAAATTTATGGACCCACTTCTGTGGTTTCTGAGAGCAGCCCATTCCTGCCTTTGGAACAGAGAGCAAACCAACATCTTGCAGTGACCAATGGACTGAATTAGCTCCAAATAAAGCTTAATGGGATATGTAAATGCATTTAGAATGGTTCCATTGTTTTTGTCACTTTAGTCTCTAACATCAAAATATTACAATTGTTTTCTGTTTGGTTTTTTTCCTTCTTCCATTTGGGGATTTGAGAAGCAACATGGAGTAAAGGATAAAAAGTAGACCTCACTGTCAGGAAGACCTAGATTCAAACCCCACCTTTCCTCCATGTTGGTTGTGTGACCCTGAGTTACTTATTTAACCTCTCAGTTCTCCAGGCAAATCTCATGAAATAAATTGTAGAGATTGGTAGAGGGATCTCTTTGCCTGGAATCCTCTTGATAAACAGAATCACAGCTTTTTTTTTTTTTAATTAGGGAGCCAATGCTATTTGATACCAATAAAGTTGGGCATTGCCTTTTGTGGTGTGTAAGTATATTTACCCATATAGTTCCATAGCTACTATTAGAGAAGCTGCTAATCGATCCCATTGTAACAATCATTCTTTCATTGAATGATGTTTCTTCTTCCCAGAGGAAGACAGGAGCATCCTTTACAAATTTCTCCAGTATTATGATGAATGTTTGACATCTGGTAAAGCTATTATACATTGAGAGGTTGGGCTTCTTTGATGACCCAACATTTGACACTTCAATGGAAAGAAGGATGGATATGGAATCAGAAGACTTAGGTTCAAATCCTAGTAATGCTACTACTAGCTCTTTAACTTCAGTCAAGTCCCTTCTCATCTCAACTGTAAAACAAGGTGGTTAGACTTAATGGCCTCTCAGGTCCCTTCCAACTGCAAATTTATGCACTGAGTGGTGATTTTCTTGCTGTGGGTATTATTTCTATCTTGAGATAGGAATTGGGAAGGGGATTGTAGTTTGTTCAGACTTCCTCATCTTATTTCTTGTTTTTTTTTTTGAAGATTTTATTTAATTAGTTAATTTGAAATATTTTTCCATGGTTATAAGATTCATATTCTTTCCCTCCCCTCCCTCCTCCCCTCCTGTAGCCAACGTGCAATTCCACTGGGTTATACATGTGTCATTAATCAAGACCTATTTCTATATTATTGATATTTGCACCAGGGTGATCATTTAGAATCTATATCAGGGTCCAAAAACTGCAGCCCCCTGAGGCCATGTATCCAGCCCCCACCACACTTCTGGAAGGGGCACCTCTTTCACTGGTGATCAGTGAGAGGAGCACTGTATGTGGTGTCACTAATGTACAGCACTACTTCTGGGTGGCGCCCCGCAAAGGATTATGTGACTGCACAATGGAAGACATCAGCAAGGTGAGCATTGATCTGGGGGAGGGAATTTCATGTGTATACTGCTGCCTGGTTAGGGTTAGGGTTAGGGTTAGGTTTTATAGTCCAGCTCTCCAACAATCTGAGGGACAGTGAACTGGCCCCCTGTAAAAAGTTTGGGGACCCCTGGTCTATATCGTTGATGTTTTCTTATAAACACTCTGCAAAATAGCCACTGTAGAGCAATAGGCTGAAAGCCTTCCATATATATATGAATATATACATATATAATATGTATAATATTATAATATATTATAAAATATGTAACAAGATATTTATATATCCTACATTTATGTTGTATGTAAATATCTATCAATCAATCAATCTATCTGTCTGTCTGTCTGTCTATGGCACATACCAGTTTACTATTTAGGCTGTTTATTTATAATCTCTTCACTCTCAAACATGGAAACAGAGGATTTAAAGCTATTGGGAACCTTGGAGATTATTGAGTCTAACCCTCCTTTCTCATTTTCTTTCTTGCTCTATGTTCCAAAAGGCATTTATAGATAGAAAAGTAGGAGCCAGAGAATTAAAGTGACATGTCTAAAGTCACCCAGGTCATAAATAATGGTACCAGGATTTAAATCTAGTTCCTCTGATACTGAAGGAACTAGGTTCAAATTCACAACTTTTAGAAGCAGTTAAGTGATGCAGTAGGGAAGAACATGGAGTCAAGAAGACTTGAATTCAAGCCCTGCTACTAACTGTGGTAAATCACTTTAATCTCTTTCAAGCTCAGTTTTTTTCATCTGTAAAATGGGGATAATAATAACATCTAACTTCCAACATTGTTGTGAGGGTCAAAGAGGATAACATGTAGAGAACTTTGCAAACCTTACAAATCTATACAAATGCTAGCTACTATTCGCATTTACATGGTACCTTGCTGCTTCTGGAGAAGTTTTCCTCTCCCTTGCCTTCCTCATGGTTAATGGACCAGTTCAGAGTTATCTGATATCAGGTCATAAAGAACTTGAAAGGCAAAGCTGATGGTAGAATGGCTTTCCAATTGTGCCCTTATTTACCTTTATTGCCTACACTCCAGGCTGATGCAGGCACGGGAAAGGAATCTCTGTCTATCTATGGAGTGGATTAAAATAGTTTA
>NC_077234.1:49520400-49567900 GCF_027887165.1 Monodelphis domestica
CAAGAACTCAGGGTTACTTCCGTACTGCTCTGTGTCATCAGGGTAGGACTTTTGTGGAAGGGTCCCTATTCAATATAATAATACAAGATTTACATTTTCTAACCCAGTAGTGATGGGATCTCCTTCATTTGACATCTTTAAACAAACACTGGTTGTCCATTTGTCAGTTTTGAAATGGCAAAATTTTTTTTTTTTTTTAGGAGGAGGAAAAAGTATACGTTTTGACTGGATTTCTGAGGTCCCTTCCAACTCTGAAATTCTGTAATTTACACATTAAATTACACATTAAAACTCTATAACCTTTTGCTTAATACTTTGTAATTATATTCTGGTCATTCTATGAATATATTAGTTGAAATGGCAGTGGAAATTTCCCCTTATCCTTAACCAGAAAACGAGATCATTTCAGAGCCACACGTGTGTAGTTATGGCAGGGAAAGTATAATGACTGAAAGAGGGAATTTCATTTAGAAAGGATCTTTGTGGTCACATCTCCATGCTAACATACCTGACAAGTGCTCATATAGCTACTGCTGGAAAACCTCGAAGGAAAAGGCACTTGCCAGAAAGCTACCTTGACTAAGAGTTAGTTACAAAGCAAATCCAAGTACATTTCCTTTCCCAGCTTTCATTCTCTTTCCTGATTTTTGATGGATACTTCCTGTCTATGTCAAGGCAGCTAACATGAAGAATTAAGGATAATTTTTAAGAACAAGTGGTTGTTTTTTTTCTCGTTTTAATATAAATACAGAGTTCAATGCCAGAAAGAGGCTATCTTAAAATTCCATCTTTATAAAAATAAACATTTTCCAGAGGGAGATGAAGCATGCATAAATCACTTTCATTCCTTACCCCCTTCTCCCTTTCTTACTGTGTCACTTGCCAAATCCTCTCTTTTTTAAATGCATGAATGTATGCATAAATGAAGCATTAAGTTATTTTCCAAGCCATGAGGATAAAAATATAAAAGCAGGACAGTCTTGGCCCTCAGGAAGCTTATATTCTGATAGTAGGAGACTTACACACATAAACAAATACATAATCTCTGTATGTATATATCTATGTTCATTTGTACATATGTGTTTATATTTATATATGTTTGTGTGTATGTGTGCATGTGTATTTATGAAGAGGTGTGCGTGTGTGTGTGGCCAAGGACAGATGCTTTGTTCTAGGAAGTCACAGGGTAGTTAGTGGAGCTATAGATAGACACCAAAGCAGTTTACTGACATTGTTTTTCTGGAGGCAAAGGTAATCTTTATTTAATGACAATTCTGGGCAACAGTGGTACACGAGTAGCAGAGTAGATAGTGGCTAGAGTAAATGTGAGGCTTCATGATCTCAGAAAATTCAGTGCTGGTCTGCTTTAGAGGGTTGATCAACAGGCAAGGAAGAAATTAGTCAGGATGAAGATGAATTGTCAAATTTATCATGTCATATTCAAAGAGCCATTTCTCCTTCATTTTACAGGTTAGAGTGCTTGGAATCTTAACCAATAATTAAAATGAAGCCATTGCTCCAAGTATAATATGATTTATTAATAAGGGCATGCTATTTATTGATAATGGATGTCAATGGCAAGCCTCAATTTGTACCAAAGACCTTTGGCAGGGTCTTGACAAAGTCATTCATACTTAGATGTGCTTTCCTTCTTATTGGCCTGACAGTACATCATTTGGACCTCCCCTGGCAGTCCCAATCGGTGGATATTTTAATGAGGCAGGTTTTAGAGTTCTTAGCTCCTGTGCTCCTTTACTCATCATTACTCCTCTATAGCTAGGCAAATGTGGCTTAAGAAATAACTTCAGGTAAAAACACTGAGGAAAAGCAACTGCTTGACTACAGAGGTTGAGGGGACATGATCAAGGAGAGACGCTAAATGAGCGCCCTAATGCAAATACCAACAACAAGGAAATGGTTTCAGAGCAAGGACACATGTGATACCCAGACGAATCTCGTGTCAGCTAGGGAAGGGGTGGGGGAGGTTTGCGGGGGAGGAAAAGAAAATGATCTGTTTCCAATGAATAATGTATGAAAATGACCAAATAAAATAATGTTTAAAAAAAGAAAAAAAAAGAAATAACTTCAGAAATTTAAGTATTTCTAAAACGACATTTTTATTTATAAGATAAATAAAGAGCAAAAATTTCTGTCAAGGTAGATGTCCTGAAGGACTAAGAGGAATTGCCTTACTCAGTTTTCCTTGAGGAACTGTCTTCAGAGGTCCTGATTTACCATTATAGATTCAACACCCAAAGGTTGTTCCCTCCCCTCAATGTTAGTCACAAGTGATTAGTAACCCATAATCTCTTAACAACAATGTGTTTTTGCAAAAGGATATTTGTTTCTAAGACCAAAAAAAATACAAACTTTTCCCTCTAATACTTTGGAGGTACACATGCACCTCTATCTCCCCTTGGTCTCTGGAGTGAGCAGGCTCATACTCGACTCACACTCCTATATAATGTTGGTCTTCCTTGCTAAATGTGGTTCTGAGTCAGATAAGTCCTGATCTTAGTTCCAAATGAGCCGAGTCCCAATGGTCATTCCCAAAGGTCATCCCTTGTGGCACTGATGCTCAAATGCCACAGATTTACTCTTCTGACCTTTTGAAATTCACAAGATCTGAATCTCCAATTCCTTATCCTAACAAAGAAAAAAAACAGACAAACAAGAGGCAGAGGACCAAGGTTTGTTTTACATGGCCACATATCCTCCTGGGAAGGGAGAAGGTTCTTCCCATCATATTACAGTATTATTTCTTGCTGGACATTGCCAATGAAAGAATCATACTAAAAGAAGGTATTCAAAAAGAATGGCTAAGGTTATCCAAGGCCCTTGAAAAGATGCCTCCAGATCTGGATATATACTTAATAATGGAGGCCACCATTCACCATGTGGTTAATAGATCGCAACCAATTACAGAATATTTACACGTATTCCAGTGTCTCTATCATAAATCATCTTGGTCCTCCCCAAAACAAGCTCTCCAAGCTCTCCACTGAGGACACCCCAGCAAAGGCATTCTGTGCATGTGCAGGTCCCTGTTATGGGGAATATTTCAGGGTCCAATCATGCCAAGTTTTGGCAACAGGGATTGAATTCATTTGGAGAGCTGTTGCCTCACTATGGAAGCCATGTAGTTACATCAGAGTGTAAATTAATGGATTTATTTTGAATTCAATACTCTCTTTTGGTACTTTTAATCTCTTTATTACAAGTCCTCTTTTATATAACTGGAACTTCCATTCACAGAGAAAGAGACAAAACGGAAGGCTTGAATTCCATTTGGGTCATTTGCCTTCCCTTTGGATTAAAAACAGGGGATTCATTTAAAAGCAGGATTGTGCTATTTTTCAAATTCTCACTCACTGAATGAAATGAGATGACTTCATTACAACAACAACAACAGCAACAAGAAAACATGAATGTTATTTTAAAAGTTTTCAATTTTGTAGCTATAATTAAATCCTGGCATATGTCTAGTGGCACAATCATACTTTATAAAGTAGAAAAGAGGAGGTGGAATAAAGTAGCTTTAAAATAAATAATAAAATAAAGATTTATATAGTTCTGTAAAGTTCCCAAAGTATTTCACATATGTTATCTCATTTTATCCTCATGACAGTTCTGTGGACTGCAAAGTCTTGGAAGCTGCATTTGAATCCATGTTTTCTTTTTTCCACATGCAGTTAGTTATGTAGCCATTAGGTCAGGCTGTCGCATTCTACCTTTTTATCCATAGGTAGTCACTTGTCCCTGGAAATTCTCTAAGAGTCCAAGTTTAAAATGATTTGCTGATTGGCAGAAGTGGAAAAAGTTTCTATACTCGCAATTCTTTACACTGAAGAAATCTTGAGTCTGGCTTTATGTCTCTCTCTCTCTCTCTCTCTCTCTCTCTCTCTCTCTCTCTCTCTCTCTCTCTCTCTCTCTCTCCATCTACCTGTCTATCTGTATACCTGTCTACCTATCTGTCTCTCTACTTATCTCTCTCTTTCTCTGTCTATCTATCACTGCCTATATCTCTATTTATCTTATCTCTATCTATCTCTCTATCTCTATTCATCTTTATCTATCTATCTATCTGTCTGTTTATCTGTCTGTCTATCTATCCATCCATCCATCATCCATCCATCCATCTATCTATCTATCTGTCTGTCTGTCTGTCTGTCTCTCTCTCTGTCTCTCCATCCATCCATCCATCCATCATCCATCCATCCATCTATCTGTCTATCTATCTATCTATCTATCTATCTATCTATCTATCTATCTATCTATCTGTCTGTCTGTCTGTCTCTCTATCTATCCATCTGCCTATTTTCATCTATCTACTATGAATGTATCTTGCATCCATTTATCTGTTATCTACCTGTTTTTCTTTCTATATCTTCTTATCTATCTTCTCTCAATCTACCTATACACATATACAGCTATGTGCAGTTATGTTATATCTCTCCTCACACGCATATATTCCATGTATATAAGCATCGCTCTATGCAGCTAGCATGTCAATATGCAATGTTAAGTAGGTATTAGGGAAGGCAATGGGATTCGCCTAGATAATCTAATCCATTTGAATATTCCCCAGCTCATCGTGGTGCTCTTTTAATCCAAGCTTTTTCTTAAATACTGTATTTGCAATTTAAGCACTGCCACATGCTGCCACGGCTGTTACAAAGATACATTAGATTGATAGAATGATGCTGCATTCTTTATGACTGAAGAAAATAATGACTTCCTTTTCTCTCCCTAATCATGTTTTTATGGTTTGTTTTCCAAAATACTGCATACTTGACCTTAAAAGGGGAAAAAGACTGCACATTTCATTTAACTAGCAATAAAAAGTTAGGTTCTCATTTTGCATTTAAACCTATAGGGAATACATTTTACTATAAGTTATTTCCATTATGATCCCCCAGGTCTCAGATCATTCTGGCTGACTCTGGCGGCCTCAGTATGGCATGTCTCAATAACTGAAAATAGATGGAGAGTACTTTGGCCTCTTTTACTCTTTGTATCTTCAAGTTGAAAATCACTTTACAGCCTTCCATGAAATTTCAGGAAACAACTATTTCTTGTAAAAGGGGGAAGAAAAAAGATCCCTCTTCCCTCCCCTCCCCCTGTCCTCTGAAGTTACCTGTTAATGGTTCTTCCATTATAAGCCCTAGAACAATCTGATTTAATGACACTGTCTGCTGCATCTTGCTTAAAAGGTAGGAACCTTCTAATGCACTTCTTATAAAGAGTCATTTAAAGCACAAATTGAAGAAGGTTGGCTTGTTTCCAATGCCCAAATTCTCTACAATGCACAGAAATGGCCCTGACATATTCGTATGAATGGAAAGCAAGGAATTAAGCTCCCCCCAAAAACCAACAATAGAGAGGAAACACTTTTAAAAGCCATAGAAAGATAAAGAATTTTCTTCCTTGAAAATAAAAGTATTGAATGGTTGACCCTTCCCTAGCTCCCCAGGTGAATTCATTGGGCTCTGTCAGGTGAGACAAGCCAAGTTTCTCAGAATTGGACTGTGAAAATGACCTTCTTTTAGAATCCAGGTGTACTAAATTGTTTTTTCCTTACTTGTCAGTTCAGCCTAGTAATTTACTTCTCAAATGGTTGCTAAGTGTCAAATCTCATTTCACTCTTATTTCATTAGCCTGCTTATCACTGCTAAAATTTATTTTACTCTAATTTCATTAGCAAATGTTAGCTTGCCCATTATTGTAAAATCAATACATTTCCCAGGTAGTATTTTCATATTGATGTATATACACACCTCTGCCCAAATATGTACTGATAGATGGAGAGATTATAGATTTAGAGAGAGGAGAGAACTTAGAGGCTCTCTGATCTAACCTCTGAGGACCAGAAAGGTTCAGTGATTTGTCTAAAGTCATACAATTACTGAGTAGCAGAGATGACATTCAGGGTCTTGTCCTATTAGTACTTCTTCCACTTTCCAAGGGGCTTCATCTATTACTCAGGCTTATAAAAATAGGCATGTATTTAATACATTTTTGGCAATTCTTTTGCCTTCTTTAACATGCTAGATGATGTATTTTTGAATGTCTTCATGCAATTTATTATTTTTTAATTCTACTAAGCAACAATAAAATAGCATTTTGGGGAGAAATGATATTTTCCTACCCTCATACTGTTATTAGAGACATCTCCTGTGAATTACTGCCATCTCCATTGAGTTTTTTTTAAATTCTCTTCAAAAGAATGGCTTAATGAAAGAAGGTTTGCTTCTAGACCTTCAGCATCCTTTCAAAATTAATTATTGTTTTTATGTATATATGTAGTAGTCAAAGTCACGCTCAAAACCTTTGGTAATCTTGAAAAAAAATGTGACACTTTCATTGTTATGTAAGATAGTATTCAGTTGAAGTCAATAAACATTTGTTAAGTATAAATTATATGCCAGCAGGTGCTGGAGACACAAAAACAGGAACCAAACAGTCCCTTTCCTCAGGGAGTTTACATTCTACTGGATTGACATAAAACATGGATAGGTAGGGGTAGTGACAGGACCTGTGAATTGACTGGAAAAGGGAACTCCTGGGTGAAGAAATTCCCTTTGTGAATACAAGTCCATATTTTCTCTGCAACTTAGAGACTACTTGGGGACACCAGAGAAGTTAAATGACTTGTCCAGGGTCATACAATTAGTATGTGACAGCAGATTACATATATTAGCTCATTTGATTACCCTATACCAACTTTCTTACATTATTCTAAAGAGAATGTAAGACAATAGGAAGCCACATGTCATTGTCCTGCAACTGCTCCCACCTCCTGCCATGTTCTCATTCTAGAAGGATAGTGAGATCTCTCTCACATTGACAAATGATGACAAGCTGGACAATGGGGGAACATGGAACCCAAGCACAGGGGACTCTGGAATACCAGAAGAATCCCCCCAACTTGAACATGCTCCTTGTTCCCTATGGCAACAAACCCTAAAACATACCTCCACCTGAATTTGGAATGGGAGATGACAAGCTCCCAGATCCCAATAAATATACCAGTCTTGATCCACAGGGTATGGAAGCTGCCACTCTACAGATGAAGTTGCCACTCTACCGCAGAGCTGCTATTTGATACCATCAACTCCCAAGAGGCTACTCTACTAGCTCTTGGACTTATCCATCAGCCCAAAGGCTACCTGATTAGCCTCCAGACTATTTTATCAGCTATTAGGCTATTATACCATCATAAACCACTTCTTCAAATAAAATTCTTTTCTTACTTCTGGATTGAACAGAATTAGAGTCCCCCATTTTTAGGGTGAGATCCTGCTACAAACTTAGGTGTGTTTCTTGCACAACAATTGGTTTACTGTATTTGGAAACAAGTCTACTTACCTTTTTGCTTGGACTTTGTCAGATTTCTTCCTCTCCTGTAGCCACCAGATCTCTATAGAGATACTACAGGCTACCATATTAGTATGGGAAAGCAAACCAAGAAAGAAATTGACTGTATGTTACAGAAGATTCTATTTTACAGATGTCAAAAATGAAAATCAGAAGTATGAAGGGATTTGCTGGGATCACAAAACCAGTATGTAACAAAAGTGGGATTGGAACTCAGATCTTTCTGACTCCAAATCCAGCTCCCAACCCACTATACTTCCCTGCCTTTTAATCTGTAAGTTCTCTTGAGAGGTACATAGTAGATCTGGAAAGAGCTGGTTTAGAGTACTGTCTCAAGACTCTCGTGACTGCCCCTTTAAGCCTTATCTTTTCCATCTGTAAAATGGTACTAAGAATCTCCAGAAGAGTTGTTTGAAAGATCAATTTAGATAATGCATGTTAAACACGTTACATACTAACAACCCCTAAATGTTAGCTGCTAGCTTTTTACTCATTTTTAAAAATTATAAACTGATAAGACACCAAATAAAAGAAACTTTCATCTAAAGAGCAAAATAGAAAAAAGAAGATTGTTCCCAAAACTGCAGATTTTCTATTATGTACAGATTGATTTTCTTTTAAAGTGTATAATAAGTTCAACTTATAGGTTTGTTGCTAGTACTGAGTTAACAGTGAAAAGAGCATCAGTTGATGCTGAATTTTGTATTGCTGGCTAAGAGAACTAAGAAGACTTCATTAAAGCATTTGTTAGAACAAATGAAAATTACCTTCTTGCCTTCTCACTTTTATCTTTTGGGGACTTTGGTGGATTAGCTTTAGTGAGCATATCCTCTAGGATGTGCCCCCCTCCCCAATTCTTGGTTTGCCACCTTTGTGTGACATAATAGGAGGGGCTGGGCTCTCAAGGATGTATTGCTACTTTTAAAACAACTGCTTTGGGCTGACAGGAATTAATTAGGATTGTAAATTATTACATAAGTCCTCAATTCTTTAGCAGGCGCTTTAGTTAAAATGCTGACACTGGCTAATTACCAGGCTCTATTCTGCCTTGGCACTGTGGATAGTCCATAAAGGATTTGATGCTTGCCTTCCTGAAACAAACAAAAACAGCTCTGGAACTGTCAGGGACTAACATCAGCTCTTGAAGGCTAATCATTACCAGCCTTTGTCGGCGCTTGTGTAATTGTTGCATGAATTCTGCCTCAATCAGGGGAAAATATGCTTAAGTGCCAGTAAAAGTTTTTATGTTTCTATGAAATTTTGCAATTTATGGCTTTATCCATCAGCTCGGGTTACTAAGCAACACTGGATGTGTCGTTAACTCAAATTATTCCTCACTCCCGGGTGCTGCTTGTAGCTTAGTACAAAAAAAAAAATCCCTTATCCTACTCTATAGGGTTAATTTCTGATGATGAAAGTGAAATGGAGGTTGCAAAAGCCGAGAAAGGCAGCAGCATTATACTGTGAAAGCTGGAAGGAGGGGAAATATAAGGACATTTAAAGCCCGATTGTATTCACCTTAGGAAAAAAAATGCTTGGAAATTGATTTAATGATTGTGTAGTACCCTGATTGGCCATTAAAAAGTCCAGGTTTTTGGCACTTAAGCAATCATATTTTGTGGTGCTGGTTTTAATTAAGAAGTACACTGCAGGATATTCAATGACCGTATAAGTGCGGCATTGCCGGGTGCTTGCTGTGAGTCCATATGCATTTGAGGGGAGATAAAACCCTGGAACTGATAGAAAGCCACTTTCCCACCCTCTCTGAAGCCCCAGCCTTCTTGTGACTGTGTTGCCAGCGCAGACTGAGTCTTCCAGGCTGCACATCGTCGGAATGTTCTCATTTAGAAGGCAAGAAATTACAAGTGGTTCCTTAAAGCAATGCCATTTAAGATGGCAAGAATGGAGGTTGAGGCACTTCAGAGATGCTTGATGACTCAGAACGATATTATCGACACCCTAGAAGCCATGTTGGGGAAGCAGCTGCGGGAGGGGGGGCTCTGGTATTGGAAGTGTTTTTCAGGTTTGAAAATTCTGAATGTTTACTGTTATAAGAGAGAAAATCCTGCTTTTTAATTTTTTTAGGCAGTTTGTTTGATGGGCGACTAACAATGGGGCATCTCCAAGATGGGGGAATGGGGTGCAATCCTCTTCAACAGTCTCATTTTAGCAGGAAAGTTTGGGCAAGTTTTTACACAACTACCATCTGTAAATGGTCACTGATGGAATGATTCTATTAAACTCCACAAACCTTTCTTAAGCTCCTACTATGTGTCAGGCACAGAGTAGGGGGACATAAAAACAAAGCTTAAAAAGTCCTTGCCCACAGAAAGATTACATTTGAAAAAAGACCATCTGTAAGTTGTAAGAGTGTCATTTCAAAATTCACTGATGGAAACTGGACAAAAATGTATAAAACCCCTACTATGTACCAAACACTGCACTAGTTACTGAGGATTTGAGGGTAGTGGATGCCCTTAAGAAGTTATATGTAACAAAGAAGTAAAATGAAAACAGTGGAGGACTTCAGGGAGCTTTTATCTGACAAGGACAAGTGAGGTAAAATCATAATAACCTAGATACCTAGAACACAAAAAAAAAATATCAATGGAGGCTCTGCCTTATTTAAGCTGGCATTTTCTCTTTGTTGAGACTAAGCCTGAAATTGGTTCTGAATATTTTGACCAAAGAATACTTTTTAAATGAGAAAAAAAATATTTAACAGACCTCCACAAGATGGTAGTTGTACCACTCATATACATCATTTAAGAAAACACAAGAGGGGGCAGTGGGGTCGCTCAGTGGTTTGAGAACCAGGCCTAGAGATGGGAGGTCCTGGGTTCAAATATGGCCTCAGACACTTCTCAGCTGTGTGACCCTGGGCAAGTCACTTGACCCCCATTGCTTAGCCTTTACCACTCTTTTTTTTTTTTTAAATATATTTTATTTGATCATTTCCAAGCATTATTCGTTAAAGACATAGATCATTTTCTTTTCCTCCCCCCCACCCCCCATAGCCGACGCGTAAGTCCACTGGGCATTAGATGTTTTCTTGATTTGAACCCATTGCTTTGTTGATAGTATTTGCATTAGAGTGTTCATTTAAAGTCTATCCTCTGTCATGTCCCCTCAACCTCTGTATTCAGGCAGTTGCTTTTTCTCGGTGTTTCCACTCCCATAGTTTATCCTTTGCTTATGAATGGTGTTTTTTTCTCCTGGGTCCCTGAAAGTTGTTCAGGGACATTACACCGCCCCTAATGGAGAAGTCCATTACGTTCGATTATACCACAGTGTATTAGTCTCTGTGTACAATGTTCTCCTGGTTCTGCTCCTCTCGCTCTGCATCACTTCCTGGAGGTTGTTCCAGTCTCCATGGAACTTCTCCACTTTATTATTCCTTTTAGCACAATAGTATTCCATCACCAACATATACCACAGTTTGTTCAGCCATTCCCCAATTGATGGGCATCCCCTCGTTTTCCAGTTTTGGGCCACCACAAAGAGCGCAGCTATGAATATTTTTGTACAAGTCTTTGTGTCCATTATCTCTTTGGGGTACAGACCCAGCAGTGCTATGGCTGGGTCAAAGGGTAGATATTCTTTTGTCGCCCTTTGGGCATAGTTCCAAATTGCCCTCCAGAATGGTTGGATCAGTTCACAGCTCCACCAGCAATGAATTAATGTCCCTACTTTGCCACATCCCCTCCAGCATTCATTACTTTCCTTTGCTGTTATGTTAGCCAATCTGCTAGGTGTGAGGTGATACCTCAGAGTTGTTTTGATTTGCATCTCTCTGATTATAAGAGATGTAGAACACTTCTTCATGTGCTTGTTAATAGTTTTGATTTCTTTATCTGAGAACTGCCTATCCATTTCCCTTGCCCATTTATCAATTGGAGAATGGCTTGATTTTTTGTACAATTGATTTAGCTCATTATAAATATGAGTAATTACACCTTTGTCAGAGGTTTCTATGAAGATTTTTTCCCAATTTGTTGTTTTCCTTCTGATTTTAGTTATATTGGTTTTGTTTGTACAAAAGCTTTTTAGTTTGATGTAGTCAAAATTATTTATTTTACATTTTGTGATTCTTTCTATATCTTGCTTGGTTTTAAAGCCTTTCCCCTCCCAAAGGTCTGACATGTATACTATTCTGTGTTTACCCAATTTACTTATGGTTTCCTTCTTTATGTTTAAGTCACTCACCCATTTTGAATTTATCTTGGTGTAGGGTGTGAGGTGTTGATCTAAGCCTAATCTTTCCCACACTGTCTTCCAATTTTCCCAGCAGTTTTTATCGAATAGTGGATTTTTGTCCCAAAAGCTGGGATCTTTGGGTTTATCGTATACTGTCTTGCTGAGGTCGTTTTCCCCCAGTCTATTCCACTGATCTTCCTTTCTGTTTCTTAGCCAGTACCAAATTGTTTTGATGACTGCTGCTTTGTAATATAGTTTGAGGTCTGGGACTGCAAGGCCCCCATCATATGTGTTTTTTTTCATTATTTCCCTGGATATCCTTGATCTTTTGTTCTTCCAAATGAACTTTGTTATGGTTTTTTCTAAATCAGTGAAGAAGTATTTTGGTAGTTCAATGGGTATGGCACTAAATAGATAAATAAGTTTGGGTAGGATGGTCATTTTTATTATATTGGCTCGTCCTATCCATGAGCAGTTAATGTTTTTCCAATTGTTCAAGTCTAGTTTTAGTTGTGTGGCGAGTGTTTTGTAGTTGTGTTCATATAGTTCCTGTGTTTGTCTTGGGAGATAGATTCCTAGGTATTTTATTTTGTCTAAGGTGATTTTGAATGGGATTTCTCTTTCTAGTTCTTGCTGCTGAGCTGTGTTGGAGATATATAGAAAAGCTGATGATTTATGTGGGTTTATTTTGTATCCTGCAACTTTGCTAAAGTTGTTGATTATTTCAATTAGCTTTTTGGTTGAATCTCTAGGATTCTTTAAGTAGACCATCATGTCATCCGCAAAGAGTGATAACTTGGTCTCCTCCTTGCCTATTCTGATGCCTTCAATTTCTTTATCTTCTCTAATTGCTACTGCTAGTGTTTCTAGTACAATGTCAAATAGTAGAGGTGATAATGGGCATCCTTGTTTCACTCCTGATCTTATTGGGAATGCATCTAGTTTATCCCCATTGCAGATGATATTAGCTGTTGGTTTTAGATATATACTGTTTATTATTTTTAGGAATGACCCTTCTATTCCTATGCTTTCTAGTGTTTTTAATAGGAATGGGTGTTGTATATTATCAAAGGCTTTTTCTGCATCTATTGAGATAATCATGTGGTTCTTGCTAGTTTGCTTGTTGATGTGGTCAATTATGTGGATGGTTTTCCTAATGTTGAACCAGCCCTGCATCCCTGGTATGAATCCTACTTGATCATGGTGAATGATCCTTCTGATCACTTGCTGGAGTCTTTTTGCTAGTATCCTATTTAAAATTTTTGCATCTATATTCATTAGGGAGATTGGTCTATAGTTTTCTTTCTCTGTTTTTGACCTGCCTGGTTTTGGAATCAGTACCATGTTTGTGTCGTAAAAGGAGTTTGGTAGAACTCCCTCTTTGCTTATTATATCAAATAGTTTGTATAGTATTGGGGTTAACTGTTCTCTGAATGTTTGATAGAATTCACAGGTGAATCCATCAGGCCCTGGGGATTTTTTCTTAGGAAGTTCTTTGATGGCTTGATGGATTTCAATTTCTGATATGGGATTATTTAAGAATTCTATTTCCTCTTCTGTTAGTCTAGGCAGTTTGTATTTTTGTATATATTCATCCATTTCTCCTAAATTGGTGTATTTATTGCCATATAATTGGGCAAAGTAATTTCTAATGATTGCCTTAATTTCCTCCTCATTGGAGGTGCTGTCCCCCTTTTCATCTTTAATGCTGTGAATTTGCTTTTCTTCCTTCCTTTTTTTAATTAGATTGACCAGTACTTTGTCTATTTTGTTTGTTTTTTCAAAGTACCAGCTTCTTGTCTTATTTATTAAATCAATAGTTCTATCACTTTCGATTTTATTAATTTCTCCCTTAATTTTTAGGATTTCTAATTTGGTTTTCTGCTGGGGGTTTTTAATTTGATCGCTTTCGAGTTTTTTCAATTGCATTTCCAATTGATTGATCTCTGCTCTCCCTTGTTTGTTAATATGAGCTTTCAGGGATATGAATTTGCCTCTGATTACCGCTTTGGCTGCATCCCAAAAGGTTTGAAAGGATGTTTCGCCATTGTCATTTTCCTTGATGAAATTATTAATTGTTTCTATGATTTCTTCTTTAGCTAAACGGTTTTGGAGTATCATATTGTTTAATTTCCAATTGGTTTTAGATTTGGTTTTCCATGTACCATTACTAATCATTATTTTTATTGCCTTGTGATCTGAGAAGGCTGCATTCATTATTTCTGCTTTTTTGCATTTGTGTGCTATGTTTCTGTGACCTAATGTATGGTCAATTTTTGTGAATGTGCCATGTGGTGCTGAGAAGAAGGTGTATTCCCTTTTATCCCTATTTATTTTTCTCCATATGTCTATTAATTCTAATTTTTCTAAGATTTCATTCACTTCTTTTACCTCTTTCTTATTTATTTTTTGATTTGATTTATCTAAATTTGATAATGGTTGGTTTAAGTCTCCCACTAGTATGGTTTTATTGTCTATTTCTTCCTTCAATTCTCCTAGTTTCTCCATTAGAAATTTGGGTGCTATATTATTTGGTGCATACATGTTGATTAATGATATTTCCTCATTGTCTAGAGTCCCTTTTAACAAAATATAATTACCTTCCCTATCCCTTTTGATCAGGTCTATTTTTGCATTGGCTTTATCAGATATCATGATTACCACTCCTGCCTTCTTTCTATCAGTTGAGGCCCAGAAGGTCTTACTCCATCCTTTAATTCTGACCTTGTGGGTGTCAACCCGCCTCATGTGTGTTTCTTGAAGACAACATATGGTAGGGTTTTGGATTCTAATCCATTCAGCTATTCGTCTACGTTTTATGGGTGAGTTCATCCCATTCACGTTCAAAGTTATGATTGTCATTTGTGGACTCCCTGGCATTTTGATTGCCTTCCCTAATTCTAACCTTTTCTTCTTCGGCTCTACCTTTTAGTCCAGTGATTTACTTTGAATCAGTCCCCCTTGTCCCCTCCCTTGATGTTTCCCTTTTTAGTCCCTCCCTTTTTGTTCCCTCCCCCTCCCCCCTCTCTTTCCCTCCCTTTTTGTTCTCCCTCTCCCCCTCCCCCCCTTGGTTTTCCCTTCTCCTTACCCTTGTTGGGTAAGATAGAATTCAAGATCCCAATGGATCTGGATGTTTTTCCCTCTCAGAGTTGATTTCCCTGAGATTGAGGTTTAAGTAAACCCCCCCCCCCTCTCTTCCTCTCCTTCTTATAGGAGTTTTCTTCCCCTCCCCTTCCCCTGTGAATCTTTGTGTGAGAACCATTATTCTATTTGGTCTTTCTTTACCCCCTATTTATACATTACATTTTCCCCACATATTAGTATACATAGGTTGATATAAATGTAGTCCTTATAGAAGAGAGTTTGAGTAAAAGAAGATAACATTTTTCCCCTTTCCTTAATATTTACCTTTTCAGGTATTCCTTGCTCTTTGATTTTCGGTATCAAACTTTCCACAGAGCTCTGGTCTTTTCTTTGCAAAAAGTTGGAAGTCTTCTATTTTGTTGAATGCCCATACTCTCCCTTGGAAGTATATAGTCAGTTTTGCTGGGTAGCTGATTCTTGGTTGGAGACCCAGCTCTCTTGCCTTTCTGAAGATCATGTTCCATGCCTTACGATCATTCAGAGTAGAACTTGCAAGGTCTTGTGTGATCCTGATTGGCATTCCTTTATATCTAAATTGTCTTTTTCTGGCTTCCTGTAGGATTTTTTCTTTTGTTTGATAGCTTTGGAATTTGGCAATTACATTCCTGGGAGTTGTCTTTTGGGGGTTTAGTGTAGAAGGTGTTCTGTGAGCTCTGTCAGTGGATGTATTGCCCCCTTGTTCTAGAATCTCTGGGCAATTTTCTTTGATTATATCTTGTATCACCATGTCCAGTTTGGTGTTTATTTCTGGCTTTTCTGGGAGTCCAATTATTCTTAAATTTTCTCTTCTCCCCCTGTTTTCCAGATCTATCACCTTGTCGGTGAGATATTTTATGTTCTCTTCTAATTTCTTGGTGTTTTGGCTTTGCTTTATTAGTTCTTGCTTTAAAGCCTGGTTTTCTTTTACAGTTTGGTCAAACTGGTTTTGTAGATGCGTGAATTTCTTTTGCATCATTTCCCACTTTTCCTCCCAGAGGGCTTCCATCTTTTTGGTCCTTTCTGATTCAAATTCTTCATGGGTTTGTGGAGAGTTTCTATTTCCTTTGGAAGATTTTGGAGAATTTTCTTGTATATCTTCTTCTATCTGCTCTGTATTTTGTATTTTGGCTCCATAGAATGTGTCCAGAGTCGCCCCTTTCTTCTTATTTTTCTTGGTATTTTGGGGCTTCTGTGCTTCTGTGGAGTTTGTCATCTCTGAACGTGGAGGATTGGCTTTTCTTGTCTTTGTCTGGTGATCAGAGGCTTTAGTCCTGGGCAGATGTTGGTTCTATGAGCGTTCCCTGGGTTAAACTGAATATGCCTCACTGGAACTGGAATGGAGGGGTCGGACCACGAGGCCACACTCTCCCCCTGGCTCGATTTCCGGAAGTTGCCTTCAGAATCCCTGGCCGTGAGGCTGTTTCCTTGGCCTGCGGGGGGATGGGCTGCCACTTCCCCAAGCTCCGAGAGCACAGACTTTCACTGAGACTTGGATAGCAGGATCCAGCCCGTGAGGCTGTCTTGCCCGCCCTGAGGGTTGCTGTTGTTTTGACCAGCTCTCTACAGTGGAGGCCCCAGGCAGTAACTTTCACCCGGACCAAGCGGCTCTTTGACCCAGCGGCTCTTTGCAGCGGAGGCCCCAGGCAGTAACTTTCACCCGGACCAACCGGCTCTTTGACCCAGCGGCTCTTTGCAGCGGAAGCCCCAGGCAGTAACTTTCACCCGGACTGGGACTTGGGTAGAAGACCCTGAGGGTTGTTGTTCCTCAGACCCTGCTCTCTGAGCCCGGCGCGGCTGCCGCTTCCGGGAGCCTTGGACTCTGCGCTCCTACCCCTGAGGTCCGAGGGTTCTGGCTTTTAAGGGGAGCCGTACCTTTTGAACCGGGTCCAGGTCCAGGAGGAGGGTTCCCAGGGTCTGTGCTGTTGATCGTTTTGAATTTCGGCGCCTTAGGAGCTTCTAGTTTGAGATCGGTCGGGAAGGGTTTTCCGGAGATCTGAACTTCAGCTTTCTCTAAGCCGCCATCTTAACCGGAAGTCTTTACCACTCTTTTTACCTTGGAACTTTACCTTGGAACCAATATACAGTATTGATTCTAAGATGGAAGGTAAGGGTTTAAAAAAAATAGAAAATACAAGAGGACAAAAAGCTACTCTGAAATCTGTATTGCTCACAATAGAATTTGCATTTTATAAGTCACATCATCTATAAACATTGGAAAATGTGTTTTTTTTACTTAACTTTTACATAATTCATCTGTTTATTATGAAAAATTATACTACATATTTTGTTGGAACCAAAGAAAGAGAAAATGGACAGTGTTTGGTGTGTTATCTGGATTTGTGAAGCCCCCTGACATAATGAATCCTAGGGTCCCTCCAGGTATCCGTTATGCTAAGGCTGAAAACCATGGCTTCCAAGTAAGATAGGATTCCAACCTGTTTCTGGCCCTTCCCGTCCAGGTATGGTATTTTGGCTATCCAGTTCACATATCCAGATCAGTTAATACATTGTAACATTTCTACTTCCCCAAGTCATGTTTTCTTGTTGCAGACAAATTAAGGAACATGTCCACTACGAGTATAGATTTTTAGAGTGAACGGACCTTAGAGATTCTTTACTTGGTAACTGTGAAAATTAATAACTGCATTTCCATTTAGTTGATTTCCTTTGAATTCTTATGTATTTTATTTTATGTATTAAAAAATACTTGTTATCCTAAGAAGGGGAAAAAAAAACAAGACCCCCCAAATCAAACTGTAAATAAACTGATGCGAAAGATAGTCTGCTTTGATCTGCATCCATCTGACTCCAACAGTTCTTAATCTGGAGGTGGGTAGTATTCCCTGTCATAACTCCTGAATATTCCCAGATCATTGCATTGCTGAGAGTAGCCAAGTTTTCACAATTGACCAACTTTTTGTTAAAAGTCCTTCTAAGACCTGTCTCCCTGCCTTATGAAATAGAGTATACTGAACATCTCAGAATCCTTTTGGACTAAAACTCTTGTAGTCTGTTAGGATCATTATGATGAAGGTCAACACACTGTATAACATTCCACAGAGGGCAAAATGTAGGAATGGATAAAAGAGCATTTATTAAATGCTTGCTGTATTCCAAGCTGAGCTTAAAAAAATGGGGGTTGGGGGGAGAATCAATTTTTCTTCTTTTATAGAGTTATTTGTCTAATTGGGGAAGCCAATGCATATAGAAGAATTTCGTTATAGGACAGATGGACAGATCCAGATAGCCCAAGAATTTAATAGAATTGCAGATAGAAAGACTCAGGAAAATTGAGTATTCTGACCCCAGGGCATCCTGGGGTTGTGCTTTTAAATAAATCTTCATTATGAAGGGAATTCCTACCAGTTCTCTTTCTGCCCTAAGTAGCAGGGGTTGGACTAGAGGGTCTGAGTCTTTTTAAGCTCTAAATCTATGATCCTGTGCTCTTTAAAATGATTGAGCTGGACTTAATGGCTTCTGAGTCACTTGAAAACATCCCTTCTCCCCTTTCTCCTTCCCTAACCCTTCTCTGGTCACATAGCCCCAGCAAGTTTTCTTTTCTCTTGGCTAAATATCTCCAATTCTAAAGGGCAGCCTAAGTTCAGCCAGGGTGGCTGGAGGAGGATCCATTTTTTTGGCCGTAGGAACTTCAAGATCATTCACTCAGTTATGAAGGGGTTATGATCTGTGTCTGGGGAGGCAGCCCTCCCTCCCATGGGTGAAATCACAGACCTTGAAAAGTGAAGGGATAGAGTCAGCTTCCATTCCTTAGGAGAAATTGGCATCGGGACATTGGGATCTTTCTCTGATGAGTTGTCATAGCCCGGCATGCTTTCTTTTCTGGTTTTGCTTGTGGCAGTGATGTTAGAACAGAATAGTCTAATGGAAAGAGCGCTGGACTTGGACTCAGAAAGACCTCTATCCATCCAAATCCTGCTGCTGACAAGCATGAATCCAAGCCAGTCATTTAACCTCTGTTTCCTATCTATAAAATGGGGATCGTAGTTATGTCTCTGCTACATTTATTTATTAATTGTATCCTCAGCATTTAGTACAAGACACTTCTTAGTATTGTGCATCTGGACGGTAGTTAGTAACAGTAATTTATGTATTTTTAGTGACTATTATTATATCACAGTATGGTAGAAAAGATAGGATTAGTTGTTAACCTGAAATTAAATTATGGATATGACAGTGACCTTGGGCAAGTCACTCCTTGAGTTTGAGTTTCCTCATTTGGATAATGGGGAAGGTAGGCTATTTCTAAAGCAGTCATCTCTTGGGGGGTTCTCTCTGGCTGTCCCCCATTCCCAGAATGCTCTCCTTCCTCCATTCCATCTACTGACCTTCCCAGATTCCTTTTACTGGAAGACTTCCTTAAGACTTTTTAATCCTAGCATATTCTTTCAGTGAATTCTTTCCTATTTATCCTGTGCATTGCTTGCTTCTTATGGATTTGTTTGCATTTTTTCTCCCCCATACTGTAAGTTCCTTAAGGGTAGGGACTGTCTTTGACCTCCGTTTGTATCTCCAGCACTTAGGAGGGTTCATGTCGCATGGTGGGTGTGTAATAGATGTTTATTGATTGATGGATTAAAGTATCTCTGTCTCCTTTGAAATATAATGCAATCTATGATCTTCATGGCACTTCAACTTTCAGAAATTATTGCTTAATTCAAGAAAACGAAGGCAAATATTCCTTGAAATAGATTTTGTAAGACAGGGAAGTGATCAGAACAGGAGAATGACTTGAGTGTTGGGTTGAGAGGGAAGTAAGGCAGAGAGGTCAGAGGAGAAGAAGGCACCATGTTATGGTGGCGAGTACCAAGGTCCTATAAACAGAGGACCTCATCTGAAGCCTTTTTTGACCAGTGTGACCTTGGGTAATGCATTTTACCTCAATGGGCTTTGGTTTCTTCATCTGTAAAATGGGGCCAGGTATCCAGACTAGGTGTTAAGGTCCCTTTTCAGCTCTAAATCTAAAGGATGCTAAGAATGAGCTATATGTTATGTACCCAAATTAGGTAAATAGGACATGCATCTTCGAGTTCCTCATTCTATGGACACATTTGCAATGATGTGTGATGGTAGGATACAAAGAAGGTCTACAGAGGAGCAAAAGAAATTTATGTATAATGTCTGATATGAGGAATTGGTTAACACCGAGTTGACTAAAATGATGTGTTAATAGGTGCTCCTTAAGATTTTTCTATGCTTAATCATCATTATTAACAGTTATGAACACCACCTACAAATTTGGTGCCCTACAATTCATACTCTCATCAGAACAGCAGCTGGGAAGGGGCCTAATTAAGAAGAAAAACAAAAACCTGCCAACAGCTCAAAATACACAGGCAGAAATAGAGCATAGTAATAGTGTCACTGCATATCCATGAGTGTCTGCCTCTAGGAAAGTGGTATTAAGTCAAGGACAATGCATATGGTACCCCAGTCATTCAAGTCACCGTTGTCCATTGATTATTTATTTAAAAACCCTTCCCTCTGTCTCAGAATCAATACTGTGTATCGGTCCCAATATAGAAGAGTGGGAAAGGATAAGGCAATAGGATTTAAGTGACTTGCCTAGGGTCACACAGCTAGGAAGTGTTTGTGGCCAGATTTGAACTCAGGACCTCCCATCTCCAGGCCTGGCTCTCAATCCACTGAGATACCTAGCTGCTTCCCTCATTGACTTTTAATTTATTTTTTATATGTCCACTAAAGTCCTTTGACTTTAGCAGCATAGGTATTCTGGCATGCCCTCCTATAATGGAAACAATACAGGCATGGTTAATGTAGAGTTGGAAAATTTGTCCTAGGTGAACCTGATTGAGTCTGCAAGAGGTTTATCACCAGGGTGGCCCGCAGGGTGATGGATTTTTTTGGCCAAAACAACTCTTAAAATCTTTCTACTAAGTCACTGAGGAGTTCCTTTAGAGGCTCAGAGCTGGAAGGGATCTTAAAAGTCATTTAGTTAATGCATCCACCAATAGACATTTATTAAGTGCCTATTAGATGTTAGGAACTGAGTACGGGGGATACAAAAGAAGCAAAGGACAGTTCCTGCCTTCAAGAATCTCACAATCTAATGGACTATCCTTCTTATTTTACAGAGGAGGAAACTGAGGTCTAGAAAGAAGGAAACAAGCACGTATTAAAGAATTACTGCATTTCAGTCATTGTGCTGAGCAAATATCTCATTTGATTCTTCTAACAGCTCTCAAAAGTGCTATTATTTTCCCCATTTTTACAGTTGTGGAAACAGAGAAAACAGAAGTTAAATGACTGTCCCAGTGGCGAATTCCAAGCAGAGTTGTAATTAGGTATCAAGCCCTTCCCTTGCAAATCTAGCCCTTACTATCATGCCATGATATCAGTCCTTAAAATATATAAATCGTTCTCTCTTGCGAATTACACTCTAG
Source organism: Monodelphis domestica (assembly GCF_027887165.1). Taxonomy (NCBI): domain Eukaryota; kingdom Metazoa; phylum Chordata; class Mammalia; order Didelphimorphia; family Didelphidae; genus Monodelphis; species Monodelphis domestica. The sequence continues at coordinate 49,541,520 of NC_077234.1, forward strand.
AGGAGAATGAGCAGGTGCTAAGAAGTGAACTAGCAAACACCAATGAGACTGATGTTGTCAATATGTTTTCACAAGTGAAAACAATGATTTAGTGTTTGATTAAATAATTTAGTGTTTTATAGTTTAGCGGCAGGGTCACCAAAATTTCCTCTGCTACCAAGGCCGGTGGTCTTTCCCCTGAAACAAACTGCTTCCCACTCTGTTGACAGGAGGAGTACTCACACTCATGAAATCACCAATTTATGAAGTCTAAAACCATTTTAAAATATCAGATAACACAAAGGGAATGGAGGTGAGTCTCTTACCTTCCTACCATGACTTTCTCCTCTCCCTAACTCTCCTTCCTTCCTTTCTTTCTTTCTTTCTTTCTTTCTTTCTTTCTTTCTTTCTTTCTTTCTTTCTTTCTTTCTTTCTTTCTTTCTTTCTTTCTTTCTTTCTTTCTTTCTTTCTTTCTTTCTTTCTTTCTTTCTTTCTTTCTTTCTTTTAATTTAAACCCTTACCTTCTGTCTTGGAGTCAATACTGTGTATTGGCTCCAAGGCAGAAGAGTGGTAAGGGCTAGGCAATGGGGGTCAAGTGACTTGCCCAGGGTCACACAGCTAGGAAGTGGCTGAGGCCAGATTTGAACCTAGGACTTCCCATCTCTAGGCCTGGCTCTCAATCCACTGAGCTACCCAGCTGCCCCCCTCTCCTTTCTTTTGATGGGTAATTCCTTGATGTAGATACTTACACTGTTCTCTCTGCTGACCACCATCTTTCTTCTCAGACAGTTCTTTGGAGATGCTTGTATTAATTTATTTTGACCTCCAGTCTAATCTTGGCTGGTTGTTAAGGTAGAATCATAAGCAGAGTTCTCACCAAAAATGCAGCGGATCCTCTGAATTTTTTTCTCAATAGCACATCATTCCATTTGGCTTCAAGAAGGTAAAAATCTGACATTAAAAATTCATTTAGACATTTTTTCCCCTTAGCATTTCGTAAATGCCATCTAAATTCTTGGCCATATGAAGGACTAGAGCATTTAACTAATTACTGTAACAGTTGTAGACTTGTTTATTTGCTAGGCATAATATGAGCTCATCCAAAATCAAATTACAATAAATGTAAATTCAGTACGATACTGTGAAGGGTCAATTAGGGGTTTCCATTAAGGACCCCAACTTTTAAGGACAGAGACAATTTGAAATTTCTATCTGGAATGCAGCCCATACGCATTTAGGATAATGTGAAAATGCTTTGAGTTTTGAACAAAGGGCCATGGACAATACTTTATATGTCTTCCTAATATGCTTATTTTATTAGGATGTAGTGTTAGTCTTGGTAATTAGGCTCTCCTAACCACCAAATCTACCCTATAGCATTCATTTATAATTTATTAAAAAACCCACACAGCAGTTATGTGTAAATTGAGAAACTCATTTATATAGAAGAGGAAAATAATTTGAGAAGCTGCTGCTTTGAGGTTATGCTGCTGTTGTCTAGGCTCATGTATCCTTGGTGCTTGCTAATTTATGTGATAAATGAAAAAATACTACATGTTAGCATGTGCACATCTGGAAAAAAGTTAGCAATATGTGTAACTATCTCTACCCAAATATAGATATGTATCTATATCTCAAATCCTTCAACTTCTCATCCATCCCTTTCCATCGTGCCATGATAATATTTACCCATGCATACACATGCACACACATATATATTTTAGCATTTACACATCTGGAAAGTAGCAATAAAATGACGAATAGATACATCAATTAAATATTTCCATATGTTTATATATATAAGTATTGTTATAGCCTAATGGAAAGGTATGGATTAGGAATTGAAAGACCTAATATTATATTTTGGTTCAACCAGCTACTACTTTATGTGACTGAAGGCAAATTCCTTAATCTCTCTAGATGTCAGTTTACTCATGTAGAAAACTAAAGGAATTGAACTGGACAATCTCTCAGGTCCCTTGGATGCAATTCTCAAGCTATGATCCTGAAAATCATTGTAGATTCAAGACCACTTTAAAAACAAAGGTGAAGCCTCTTTGAAATGGATCTTGTAGGGCAGGTGAATGGGTGGAACAAGGTTATGACTTGGACATTGGGCTGAGGGGAAGCCTGGCTGAAAATTCATTGGTTTGCTCATTTGGCATTGGTTTGACAATTCATTAAATTTGAAATCTCAGCTCTGCCATTTTCCATCTGTATGATGGTAGGGTTAGGGTTAGGGTTAAGGCACTTTATGGACTTTGATTTCCTTATTTGTAAAGTGAAGGGGTCAGACTAGACACTCTTTAAGGTCTTTTTTTGGATCTAGATCTATGATCATAGGAATAAGCCATAGCTTGTTCACCTGTTAAATTCACCCCCTCCCCTTCCTAAGACACTGTAACCTCAGGGAATGCTTGACTCCTCTCTTTTCTGATTGTTGTTGGAAGCCGTCCTGCATAATTTGAATAACTCTACCCAGTTATATGAAAGAAACTTGGACTAGAGGAACAAATTGGGAAAATTGGAAGGTTTTGATAAGTTTTTAAGCCCAGGGGAAGTGCTGACATGGGCAGGAAATATATAGGCTGGAGACATCAGCTTGTAATCATTCTGCATCAGTCAGGTGTTTATGATGAAGACCCATTGAAACAGATTTTTCTTGACTCCTGGACAAACTTCTGTGAGGCCAGAAGTGGGCATGAATGATGCTAGGACAAGGGGAAACTTTTAGAATAGAAGCTCCTTGGTCTGACATAGTGTTTGAGCTATAACATTGAAAGACAGTCCGCCATTTTGTAACACAAGAAAGGGTTTTCTGCTAGGGAAAAAAGAGAGCTTATGATGACCCAAACTGGGAACTTTGGAGGACTTCAGGCAGTGGCAAGCCAGGGTAGGGGTGATGAACAGTGCTCTCAGGTGTTGATCGAGGAAGAGTGACAAGGACCATCTTCTAGTAGCTGTGTATAGCCACAGGTACAAGGAAACTCATGGAGGGCCTCAGAAGACCAAACGAGGAGACACAGCACCTGTGGGATCCTTATACCAAGTACATGGCTATAAGAAATAAGAAAAAGAGACTGTCCAAATGTATAGTTGGAAAATCTTGAACCCCAGGACTATGTTCCCCAGATTTCTTTTTCATCTCCCAGCATCCCTTTCCCTGTGTCCTCACATTTGCAGTGTTACATTATTGTTCATAACTTTCTGGGACTCCTCCTAATTCTGGGGAATGTAGTCCTGGGGTTCAAGATTTTTCTGGGAAAGGGTTGCTTCTTGGGAATTCAACATTTTCCAAGAGCTCTTAAGATATATATAATTCTTTGCCTAAAAATAAAATTTTCTTTCCACAAGTTTTTGGAACTCAGTGCTTTTGAGGAGAATTTTGGTGAAAAGCCTGGGAGATGTCCCTCAGTGAAGTTTCTTGAGCTTTTAGGTGGGGACAGCAAAACACAGGTATGAGAAATCACCTAAAATATACCTTAAGCCCTTCTTATCACTTAAGACTTTCTGACATAGGATACATTTATTTCTGTTGCTAGATCTTTGTAGTTCCTGTATAATGGGCTTAATATATATTTACCATTGTTAGAGTCGATATATAAGCTATAACACCTCTGTTATTTCACCAGAATTGATGATTTCCTTTATAATATGTAGGTTTTTTTTAAACAGTGCAGTTTTAATGTATTAAACCTAAAATATTTATTTCAGTTAAATATTTTTAAATGTTAGGGTCAGTCACTCTATCTCAACCCCTCACTTGCAAATGAGCATACCCTTCATGCCACCCACCCAGGCTCACCTGGGAGGTTTGTTCCAGGTCCACAAATTCCTGGTTATGGCCACTTGCCTGAGCTTAGGTGTAGCTCAAAGAGATGATCACCTCCAGGGTCTCTAACTTGTAGACTTTATGCGGATATTTAGAACTTAGAAATGAATCACTTAGTACATCATCAGATAACAGCATTAGAGTTACAAGGGACCTGGAAAAATCATAGCATCTAACCCTCTTATTTTACAGATGTGGGATTGTGGGGACCAGAGAAATATGATTTGCCCAATGTTACATAGGCAGGAAGAGCCAGGTTTGATTCCACATCCTCTGACTCCAAGTTCAGGCTATGTTCCACTTTTGTTGTTTAGTCATTTCAGTTGTCTGACTCTTCATGACCCCATTGGGGTTTTCATGGCCAAGATACTGGAGTGGTTTGCCATTTCCTTCTCCAGCTCATTTTATAAATGAGGGAACTGAGGCAAACAGGTTAACCTAATAAGTGTCTGAGGCTGGATTTGAACCCATGAAAATGAGTTTTCCTAATTTCACACTCAATATTTTATCCCCTTTGCCTCCTAGCTGCTCTGTACATCCCAGATCTAAAGTAAAAATCAGAATCTCTCTGGTGTAGGAACACTTCTTTGGGCTTGGAAAAACAAGCAACCCAATCCACTTTCACTCTGATGCTCAGTAATAGAGAACCCCCATTCTTAAGTCTCTGTTCTACAGGTCAAAAAAGATTGTGTAAGATCTGGAGGAGTAAAGAAGCAAGCCCTGGAGGCATGGTAGAAGGGGAAGTAATCACCATGGCAAACTGTTTCTTAATAGTTTCCAAGTTAATATCATTTATTCATCAAAGTACTTTTTTTTGTGCTCATAGATAAACATTTTCATATCATGTTGGTTGAAGGGCAAATTCTAGGATATTCAAACTGCTTGGTATTTGGAATTAAGCATTATTAAGCTAGACCAGGGGTTTGCAAATTTATTTTTGTGTGGTTGTCTGTCTAGTGAAGTTTGTGGATTCCCTTTTGAAAGTACAACATTAAATAAATCGAATTACAAAAGGAAACCAATTAAAAATAGAATTACCAAAAAATGTTCAGGGAGCAGAGATTAAGAACCTTGACCAGCAGGATAGCTAGATGGCTCAAGCCTAGAGTTCTTGGGTTCTTGGGTTCAAATGGGACCTAAGACATTTCTGAGCTGTGAGATCTTGGGTAAGTCACTTCATTTTTATTGCTGAGCCCTTACTGCTCTTATACCTTGGAACCAAAATATGGTATTGATCCTAAGATGGAAGAACCAAGGTCTCAGTTTCTAGGGTTTATACGTGATTCCTTTTTTGCAAAGTGCTTGCTTACCTGCCCAGGTACCTTATATACATCCCTTTGTTAAATGCAGATGGTGCTCACAACCAATATAGAGCTCACTTAGGGAGGTATTCTCCAAGATGTCTGAAAAGATCAACACAGGGGATAAATATGGTCCAAGGAGAAAAGAATTTGGAGAAGCCATTTCATCTGTTTGCTTTAGTTGCCTCTTTTATAAAATGAGGGGTTCAATATCTCAAGTCCTCTTTTATGGAATATTTTATGTCTCCCAAACCTTCCTAAAATTTGTAAACCTTTTCCATGACTTTTGTCTTTTCGAAGATGGCTTAGATTAATAGAGACCCTGCTGACCTCATATGCTCAAAAATAAAATCACATTCCACAAATGTCCAAGGTTTGATTTAATTTGATTAATAGAACAAGCATCAAATCTAATCTTAGTAAAACTCATAATGAAAAATAAGCTAATATTTGACTTTCTATAAAATGAAAACATTGCTATTTAATATTTAAATGAAGAATCAATGATGCATTTTATGTGTATAGGTATGTGTTAGCTATGTGGTGAGGACATTCTTTTTTAAGGGATGGATTGAACTAGGGCAGGGGTTTTTAATCTTTTTGTTGTTGTTGTTGTTCTTGTCATGGACCCCTTTGGATATCTGCTGAAACCCATTGTTAGAATGTTTATTGCCTTTATTGATAATGGAAGGAAAGGCTAATAATTATCCATATTCGATTATATATTATTTTATTATATTCTATTATTCTAATATATTTTCATTCAAATTCATGGCTCCCCTGACATTTATCCAAGGACCTCTTCCGGGTCTGTGGACCCAAGGTTAAGAACCCTTTCAGTAAATAATAATTAAGGTTTTTTCCAACTCCAAATTCTGTAATTCTTATTCTATATATTGATCTTGTTCTATATATAGTGAATCCATTATATTGATACCTCTTATATGTGTATACATAGATATAGTTGTAATATGTATTGTTATAATTAAAATTAATATATCTAGTAGTTATTATTTTTCATAAAGTTTATTAATAGAAAAATCAATAATTTTTCATAAAGTTTATTAATAGACAAGTAGATAAGCATAGATTTAAATCTCTTTTCAGACCACATGTTCTATTCTATAGGCATCTTTCTCTCTCTCTCACCTCCCTCCTCCAGCCCCTAGTCTGTGCCCCAAAGCTCCAAAAGACCCAGGTGGGCCCCATCTACTTTCTTTTATTGACATTCAGGACAACTGGTGCAACCCTGGCATGTAAGGAATGTTGATGAACCTGTCATCTACTCAGGAGGGGAAGGGGATAAGATCCCCCCAGCACAGTATATAATATATCATATACATGCACATCTCTTATGTATAGAGCATAGACACCTACATGTATCCTAATCTTTGCATCAATTCATTTAGGATAACCTTTTTTGTTTATAATTCCATCTACTATCTATATTCATCTATCTATCTATATTCATCTATCTATCTATCTATCTATCTATCTATCTATCTATCTATCTATCTATCTGTCTGTCTGTCTGTCTGTCTGTCTGTCTGTCTATCTATCTATCTATCTACCTATCTGTCTGTCTGTCTATCCATCCATCCTTCTATCCATCCATCTGTCCATCCATCCTTCCATCTCTCTCTCTCTCTCTCTCTCTCTCTCTCTCTCTCTACCTGTCCATCCATCCTTCCATCCATCCATCTGCTCATCCATCCATCTATCTATCTATCTATCTATCTATCTATCTATCTATCTATCTATCTATCTGTTTGTCTGTCTGTCTGTCTATGAGAGGTAGTTTGAGGTAGTGGAAAGAGCCTTGGATTTGAAGACAGGACGTCTACATTTGAATCTTGGCTAGGACAGCTAGTCAAATTGAGCAAATTATTCAATTTTAGTTTTTTCATTTTTAAAATGGAATTAATAACATTTGTACTACCTACCTCACAGTCTTGTTGTAAAGAAAAAGGGGTTTATAACCTTTATATTTGGTAGAAATGTGAGTTATGACATTTGTGTATATGTACTTATTCCTTAAATATAGGATTTAAATAATATTTGTCATAAGATATTCTTGTCCAAATTCAGAAAAATAAAGTTATTAAAATGGAATAATAATAATGCATATTTATGTAAACAAAGCCTCTCCTTCACAAGGGTCCTTTATGGTAGGTAGAATATTGTCCCCTTTGTAGAGATAAGAAAACTCAGCCTTAGACAGACTGTACAACTTTCCTGGGGCCACCCAGCTAGTAAACCTCAGAGCCAAGGTTTTGACCAAAATGTTTTGACTGAGAGAGGAGTGGGGGAAAGGGCTCTTTTTGCTATCCATGGACTATACTCTTGGCAAAAAGGTCCTTTAGCTCTGAAATGTTGTACAAGACAGTGACATTTGTTGGAAAGTCCCAGAAGACTGTGTCCCTTCTATCCCCTTCCAAATCTTGCTAAATCTAAGGATTTGGAAAATTCAGTTTCCTTCTGTTTTGTCCCTCCAACTTCTAAATTCAGGGCTCTATAGTTCAAAGAGTAGTCATTTGTTTTACAAGGATTTTTCCTTTGCCAAGTTCTAAAGGCAAACGCAGTGAGCAAAAACCAAATTCACCCTTGTGCAGGGTTTGGCATAACGAAGATCCAGTCTTAGCGGGGTTGAAAGACCCCATATCTTCTTTGGCACTTGGCAGGTTGGTTCTTATGTAGAGAGACAGGCACTCCCCTTGGCAAATTGGCCATTTTCTTCACATTAAACATGCATCTATTATTGAAAACAATTGAAGGTTAAGTCAAAAAGATATGGGTTTTATTTTACTCTCAATGTATGTTCATACTAGTTTTCTTCTGAATTTTTAAAGAATCAGACTTTATTTTTTATTTATTATTTAAAACCCCCAAATTTTGTTTATTTTACTTGAAGACAATTAAATATGTTTGGGTTAAGTACAAAGCATTTTTGGGCAGTGAATAGAAACCTCACCCATCATACTCTTGATGTTAGATTTGTTTTTCCAAGAACAATGCAAAATGGTTTCTCTAGACAGATTTTTTTGGAAAAAAATAAATATATGTTTCCCATGTCTAAGAAAGCTATTCATGCCACTTTGATATTTCCTAGCCATGAGACTTAATCTAAGACTATTTTCTCATCTGTAAAATGGACACAATTCCTTTCATATCTAACTCACAAGGTTGTTATAAAGTTCCAATGAGAACATGGCAAAGCACTTTGCAAACTTTAAAGCAGCACCATAGAAACCATTATTATTATTTTAATTACATAGAATAATTGTCATTTAAGGGAATTCAGATGGAAAGGGTCCTGGAACAAGTCACTATCTTGTTTTTATTTATTTATTTTTTGGGTTAATGTTCTATGGGCCATTGCACAGATGGATAAAATGAATGTTGGTTATAAACTCAACCTTTATAGGTTTACTAGAAACTTTAGTATAGTTCTAGTAGCAGACAAGTCAACAAGGGTAATATTTTCCTGGTCCTGTTCCCACAGGATTTTGGGAACCTCAGCCAGGACTCTATTTTTGAAAAAATTCCACTCCATGCAGTATGGAGATTAATGAGAATTTGGTAAAGCAGCCCCATTTAAAATGTTGACCTCACATTTTTATGGTTTGATGATATGTCCACAGGGTCACAACAAGGAAGAGTTGGGCATGACAGGATGACTAACCACCACCACCACCAACAACAACAACACCAATTTTTGTGAGCAACATTTTTATCTATATTAGTCCTTTGGTTCCAGTAGGTTTTGTTGCTGTTGTTGTTGAGTTTTCAAAACTATTTTGAAGTCTGTATTTGTAGTTTGAAGACTTTCTCTCTCTGTGAAAGAGTCAACTATTGGAATATGATTCTAGCTCACAGGTCCTTTTGGAAATTAATTGATTACTAAATTTTTGTAACTTGCATTGATATTGTACGTTTTTAACCATTCCTTAGTTGTTGGTGTTTAGTTAGTCATTTTTCAATTGTGTCATATTCTTCATGATCCCATTTGTGGTTTTCTTGGCAAAGATACTGGAGTGGTTTGTCACTTTTTTCTCCAATTCATTTTACAAATGAGGAAACTGAGGCAAACAGGGTTAAGTGACTGGCCCAGGATAAGTCACACAGCTAATAAGTGTTTGAGGCTAGATTCAAATTCAGATTTCTGACTCTAAGCTTGGCACACTGTACCACCTAACTGCCCAATAACAAGAACAACAAAAGAAAAACTATTTGAAATATTTGATGGCTGTAGCTTGGCTCTGATTTAGCACCATCAAGCCTCCCTTCTCCATAAAAAAAGCTATTTGTTTATCACTTCTCTGTCAACATACTTTTGGCTTCATGTGTTCATGAAGATATTTTCTAAATTCTTATTCTTATCTTTTCCTAATTGTTCCCTCTGAAAACCTAAATCTCTGGACAATCTCTGGAGGATGCCACCCTTCCTTTTGGTACTTGGTAAGCCTCTAAGTAGACAACATTCCAAAAGAATTACTTAGATGAAAATCTCATCCCCTCTGAATTTAGATTGTTTATTCTTTAATTTTTATATAGCTACTTAAAATAACTCTGACCTGGAATAAAGTGGAGATGGAAGTTCTAATACTTGAATCTTAAATGATGGAGTATGAACACAAATCCTGAGGTTTCATGGGACATCAACTGAGGAGATTTAGTGAAAACTAGAAGCCAGTTTTTTTATCATGAGAAATAATAGTTCCCAAATTTGTGGTCTCAGGATCATGTTACTCTTCAGAAATATTGATGGCTCCCCCCTAAAGGTTCTATTTTTATGTGTTACATTGATGAATATTTACCACATTAGAAATTTAAAATCTTAGTAGTCTTTTGAAAATGGTTTTGATCTCATGGATCCCCTGAAAGGTACTAGGGACCTCTGGATCATAATTTCTTGAAAAGTGAGGTTTTTGACAATGGATACATCTCAGAAAAATTTTAAATCAATTGATAACTATTAAATACAATAATTAAACATTCCTTTATTATAAAGGAGGTGTTAGCAATAAATAATAACATAAATGAACTAAGTAAATAAATGATCATTGTGTATTTCAATTTCCTACTAGGAGAAAAACACCCAAACTCCATTATTAAAGCACTTCATGTAAAAGAAAGGAGAGATGATATCCTTAATTCTTATTGGAATTTTGCTTCTTGAGAGAGAATAAGGATAGGGGTTAGACCTTTAATTTCATTGGCATAGGGAATTCTTGGATTCTACAACCCTGCAAAGCACTTTGCAAACTTTAAAGCAGCACCATAGAAACCATTATTATTATTTTAATTACATAGAATAATTGTCATTTAAGGGAATTCAGATGGAAAGGGTCCTGGAACAAGTCACTATCTTGTTTTTATTTATTTATTTTAGGATATAGGATACAAAATATAGGATATAGAATAGTATAATACAAATTATATACAAAATTACAAAATATAGGAGCTAAGTAGCTCAGTGGATTGAGAGCCCAGTCTCGAGATGGGAGGTCCTGGGTTCAAATCTGATCTCAAATACTTCCTAGCTGTGTGCCCTTGGGAAAGCCACATGATCCCCAGTGCCTAATTCTTAACTGCTCTTCTGCCTTGGAATCAGTACAAAGTATGGATCCTAAGACAGAAGGTAAATGTTTAAAAAAAAGATTTTAAGTTACAGAATTATTACAAAATAGCCTTGGAGGGAATTTACACATCAGGACATCACAGGTCTGAATTCCTCTCCCCCCTAAAAAGTACAGAGACAATTGGATGACTATCCCAATTATGGAAATGATCCATATTTCTGTCTAAAGAAAATGGGCTTCTTTACATCCTCTGTAGAAACCTGTACTCAATGTAAATCACGTTAGAAGTTGGTGAAGGTCACTGCACATCCCTATCCCTGGGGCAGAAGCATCTTCTGTTTTATATGTACTACAAGATGTGAACTTGTCATCAAGACACTTAAATTAGATTTCATTTGATTTGGGCACATTGCAAAGTTGGTCTGCTTTTAGAGGCTAAGAGAAAACATACAGGGAGAAAACACTGTGCCCTTGATTTATAATTTGTAAGTTGCAAAATATATAAATCAACAAACATTTATTAAACAGTTACAGTGTGCTAGTTCCTCTACTGCATCATCACCTTGTTGAAGGGGCTTGTGGACCTGAGCTATGGTGCGCAGGGTTACCCAACATGGACAAGTCATAGTGGAATGTTCTGACAAAAGATGATCCATTGGAGAAGAAAATGGCGCCACTCCAGTATCTTTGCCCAGAAAACCCCCATGGACACATGGGACCATATCCATGGGGTGAATTTTTTAACTGACTCTTGAAGAAAGTCATAGAATCCAGATGAGATGAAAGAGAGAATTTTAGGGAGGAGGGACAGTCAATGAAGATGTTCTTTAGCTGGGAAACAGGATGGGAGGAAAATTAAAAAGAATAATGTTGCTGGACTGTATAATGCATGGGAGAAGGGAAAGGTAAAATGGGGGTAGTTTATGAAGGATTTTGAATATGACATTTATTTTCTCAACATTTACTAATTAGATGTTTATTTCATGAAATTATATACTGTGACATATTTTAGGGAAAACCACAAAATGTCAAACACGATGGACTTTCCCCACAATTAACATAGAACGTCACATCCAAACACAGTTGGTGAACATGTTGGCTGTTAAAACAATGAAATGTTTTCCTGGTTTCCCAAGTATTGTGTGTATCTTGCTTGTTATAAAGTCTATTTTCTAATTTTAAGTTACAAACATCAAAGACAATCAGAATTAATTTTCAGATTTAATTTAAGACAATCAGAGCTGAGAAGGATCTCAGAGACTTTCTACTCCAAAACATATCTAAATAGAAATCCTTTTTACAACATTCCCTACATGGCTCATTTTGCTTTTATCCATGAATGCCATTTGCCGAGGCTCTCTTTCACCTAATCTCCTGATACTAATTATTTGTAGTCCTCCTTTGGCAATGATCTCAGAACACCTTCTATGATGGATATTTCTGTATTTGTCAGACACGCCTAAGAGGCTCCATCAATACCCATGTACCTTCAAGAACTGAAGCTTGACTTTTATTTGAGACTATAATATATAATTCTTTTTCAGCTCCCATTCATGGTCACAGACTCTTTCAAGTACTCCATGAGAAAAACAGAAATCTGGTTTTGCAGTTAGAGAAGATCTAGGTTTGTGTTTTGCCTCTAACAATCATGGGTTGTGTGAGATGATAGACAAGTCACTTTACCTCTCAATTTCTCCAGACAATTTCTCTGTAGAGGGAGTTTCCACACTGGAATTGCCCACATGCATGAAATTAAGAGATCCTGATTTCCATTCTCTCTTCCTTGCCCTTCAAAGAACCCCACTATAAAGGAAATACAAGTCAATTTATTGTTTGAATTTGAATTTAAACCATTATAAAAAGAGACCACTACATTTCACAGTTTCTAGAAAGTGATACATTATGGTCCCTCAGAATGAATCAATAAATCATTTGGTAAATCAGGAGTAATTTGAATATTAAATCATTCCTGGAATTTCACCGTGAAGAAGGAATAATTAAGATTCCATCAATACAATTTCCCCCAAAAAGGAAGGAGGAAAAATGACTGTGTTTTTTTTCCAGAAACACCAATACTCTAATTCTTAGGCAATAGTACTCCACTTTAAAAATGATGATGAATAAAAGCAGTTATCCATAAGAATAGGAATTAGACCTATGACTTTACTGGTAAAAAGAAATCCTAGGTGAGGAAACTTCCACTGTCAATATAGTTTCTGCAATTTTTAGTCTTAATGAATTTTCTAGAGCACTGACAGTTTAAGTGATTTGCCCAGTTATGGACCCAGTGTGTGTCAGAGGCAGGACTGGAACCTGGCTCCTGGTAAGTCACTTGATCAATATCTGCTTCAGTTTCCTCTACTGTAAAATGGGTATAATAATAGCTCCTATCTCACAGGGTTGATGTGAAAATCAAATAAGATAGTATTTGTAAAGTGCTTAGCAAAATGCCTTGTACATAGTAGTTGCTTAATAAATATATACACACTTTCTTTGTTCTTCTCTTCCAAGATCGACTTTCTTTCTACAAGGCTGAATTGTCTCATGATTATGAAACTAGGAATAGCTAGGTAGTTCAGTCGATTGAGAACCAAGCCTAGAGATGGGATGTCCTGGGCTAAAAGCTAGCCTCAGATCCTTCCTAGTTGTGTGACTCTGGGTAAGTCACTTGATCCCCATTACGTAGCCTTTACCACTTTTCTGCTTTAGAATCAATTCACAGTATTGCTTCTAAGATAGAAAATGAGGGTTTAAAATTTTTTAAAAGAAACTATGCATAAATATATGAATTTTATGATTTTATATACATGCACCTATATAAAAAGTCCCTTAATAATTTATAATAAAAATGATGAAATCAAATGAGTAAAAGTTAATAAGTGATTTTATGGTCTTTAAGAGTCCTCAACTATTAAAAAATGAAGATCAGATCTGCTCTCACATAAAATATACATATTCTACACTACCTCTCAATCACTCATCCCATTGTCCAAAGTTTATAAGGCTAATTTTGGTCCTACCTGCCTTCTGAGAAATGATAAAGTGCTAACAACAGGAAGTACCTTTTAAACAGTCTACCATGATTTGTTGGGCTCTGTAAATAACATGCATAGCGGAAGGTACTGAAGATTGGAAATGTATTAGATGGATATATATTAAAGTAGCAGAATGAACAAAAATGAGAAATGTTATAAACTGATTCCTTATGATTTAATTTTGGTACATTTGCATTCTAAGGTAGAATTAGGTTGATTTTTTTCTATCAGTAATGATTGATCTTGGTTGAAAGAAAAACATGGCAACAAAGTTAGTGAGTGACAATATTTTTATTAAGGAAATAAAAAGATATATTCCAATATTTGGTCACAAAATACTATTGTTCTTTTATTTTTTATAGAAAAACAAAAATAAAGAAATAACCTGACTAGAAGAGAAATGCAACATTTTAACACGAGTAAAGGTTTTAAGTGTTACATGAAAAGTATTTAGAATATTCAGGAAAGTGTATGCTGGTGCTCAGATTTTCCAGTGTAAATAACCAGCTACTGTCTGAAGCTTTCCAGTGATGGTATATGCATGTGTGTATGTGTACATATATGTTTGTACACATTCCTATGAAAGCATACATGTGGCAGTTGCTGTTACCGATACGCTATATTAACATGGATATAATTAAGTGTAAATTATATACATACTTTTTCACAGTTGTGTTTAATTCCAAAGATGAATATATATATTAATAAGGATAAAAGGCATGTTTCATTTTATGGAAGTTACAGCTTTGTCATATTTTAACTGAATAACAGCAAATAGTTAAATACGCATACAGAAGAACCAGGTTTGAAAAGGAAGGACATGGCATTTGTGCCAGAGGGGACATATTCCTCTTTTTTCTTCTCAGATACAAAAGATGACAAGGGTCTCAGGGAATACACGCACGTTCGGTTCAGGACCATTCCAAACCGTGAGCAGTTTACCTTTGGTACATGAGCACTGGAACACATTTTTACACCAAGACGTCGTTTAGCTAGAATTGCACTGACAGTGACAAATGTACAAGACACACCAGCTGAGCTTCACAAAAAACTTCTGAACCTTGAAAAGAAAATATGGAGTTCCATTTACAAATCAGCCACAGATGTTATTTAACCTAAACAGGAACCCAAGTACCACACAATAGAAATTGGGTATGGCAGTGTACCCTTGCTCTCCTCTCCTGCTCGGTTGTTTTGAACCCTCAAAGCCCATTCCAAGTCTCCTTCGTACTCTATCCGGATGGTGCTGTTGATGGAGAGAGGGCAGGACCTTGGAATAAACCAAGCATTCAAGTACTAAATACTCTCTGCCAGCTCTCAGATGCTCTGAGTTATAGACAAGCTGTTCATCTGTCCTGGTGGAAAGAGTTTTCAAACAGAATAATGGTTAAATCAGGCAAGAGGAGATTCTGAAGGAGGATCAGTGGAGCAAGAACAGAATCTGACTTGGCCACCAGAACTTTGAAAAGTCATTGCATGGTGGACTCATGATCTGACATCTTTCTATAGTACCCAATGGAAGATGGGGATCAATTTGGCTTGAGGAAGTTTAAGCTTTTTTCGGACAAGGATTTAGAGACAGAAGGGACTTTATGTCTATTCCAATCCTCTCACTTTTCACCTAAGAAATCAGGGGCTCGAAAAGGTCAAATACTTTTCCCAGGGTCACACATCCAGTAAGTGACTAAGGCAAGATAAAAAGTCATGGTCTTTTAAACTCCAAGTCCAGTTTTCTATCCACCGTGCCATGCTGTCTCTCAAGTTTGTTTCTATTTGTTGTAGAAGGAATGAAAGAATTTTGTTCAGACGTGTAGAAAAACTGTTTGCTCTAATCATCATGTTGCATATTTTTGTTGGTGGAGGGAAAATTGCCAACTGTTCAGTAAAGTTGCAGAATACTTATCCAAGGATGGAAACCCTTGCCATTTTTCTCTTCTTTTTTGCTCATATGATCACTCCAGCACCCCGTCTCAAGTCTATCACTCAACCTCAAAGCACGCGACTGACTTTTTAGCAGATAAGCTTAAGTTATCTGATGTCCGATAGGAAAGAGAGCTCATTTTTGTCGTTAGGCTGGAATGAGAGCTGAACTTGGGTGGTATGTATTTCAGGAGCTGAAGAAAATATTTCTTAAACTTCTTTCCCAAAAAGCCATAAAAGAGGGGATTCAGGCAGTTGTTAAAGTATGCTATGCAGATGGTTATGGGCATTGCGGTATCCACGATATCTATGATCTTACAGTCCTTTATGATGCCCAGCTGAATCAGTACATCCAGAAATGTGAATATTTGGTGTGGGATCCAGGAAAAGAAAAAGAAGAGGACTATTGCCATAATGATCTTGAAAATGTCATCATTTCTTGGTCTGTTTCTCTGAATCTCATAAGCCTTTTTCAGGGTCTTCCAAATCAGAGTATAGCTTGTCAGAATCACCAGAAAAGGAATCAAGAAACCCAAGATGTTTTTGCTCAGTCCCAACCCCACCAAAAGGGTGGAGTTGTGGGATTTGTAGTAAAAAGCGCAGACCGTGATATTCGTGTTCTCAATGAAAAAGACATTGCGGTGAATGACAACCGGCAGGCTGGCCAAGCCAGCGAGCAGCCAAATCCCAATGCAGGTCACTTTGGCCATCAGCATAGTGCGCCGAAGACGGGACTTCATGGGATGGACGATAGCCAGGTAGCGATCGATGCTGAGGGACGTCAGCAAAAATACACTGGCGTAGAGGTTAAAACTGATCCCTGCGGAAGCAATCTTACATAGACAGTTTCCAAAGGGCCAGCGGTACTCCATGGCCGTGTACGCAGCCCAGAGTGGCAAAGTCATTAAGAAACACAAATCAGCCAGGGCCAAATTCAACAGGAAAATGCTGGCTACTGTCTTCAGTTTCATGTAGAAGTAAATGACAATCACCACCAAGCTATTGCCAAAGATTCCCACGACAAAGATGATGCTGTATAAAGTGGGAACCATAATGAATATATAGCTATGTCTTCCTGATTTGGGGCAGTCATCTTGGATCCTTTTAATAGTCTCTTCGGTGGAAGAATTTAGATTCATTTTGATCTTCTGGGTGGGAAATCAGTTTCAGGTGCTATGCCAGCATGATCTTGGGGGGAAAAAAGAAAAAAATTAGAAAAAAAAATTGAGTAATAATGAAAAGTAATATTTATTTATTACACAATATTTATAATAAATATATAACACAATATTACAATATGCAATAATATAAAATGTAAATATCAAATAATGAAATAGTTTAATGTTTTATTTTTCTTAAATTTTAATATTATTTTCACTTTATAGGTGAGGAAAACAAGTCTGTGAATTGTTTAGATGTACAAAAGCAGTGTTAGAAGGAGGACTTGTCTTTCTGATGTTAAGTGTGGGACTGTATCTCTTATTCCCTACTATATCTCATACTTCTTCCTCACCTTTGTATAGCTCTCCATATGAATATATATTTACTCAGCATTTTCTCTGATCCACACAACCCTATGATGTTGATATATATATGTACATGTACATGTACATATATATATATATGCATGCACACACACATAATCACATACATATAAGGAAGAAGAAACTGAGTCGAGGACAAGTTAAGTGAATTGCCTATAATCAACATGGTTTGAACTCAGTTCTCCCTGGCACTCTGGTACCAAGTTCTTCCTTTCTGCTTCTATCTCTCTCTCTTTCTCTATGGCACAGTATCTCCTGTTGGCTAAGATCATTTAGTAAATAGAGTTCTTAGAATCACAAGTTCAAATCTCTTCTCTTGACACCAGGGCCAGGGACTTGACTTCTATCTGCGGCAACTCCCTAGGGTTTGTCTATTAATTCATATTTCTAGCTCCCCTTAATCCCATTACTAAGAAAATACAAGAAACAAATCTGCATCATCTGAAAGGAAATTATGAGTTGTTGTGAGGCTTTTTACATAAACGATATATTTAGTAAAACGCCATTTCTTCATAGAAAAAACAAATCAACTTCAGAAAGAGAAGATCTAGTAGAATGAGACATTGAGAAGCATATCAAACTTTCTAGCTCTCTTTATTGGTACACTCTTTACTGGTACATTATTCGTTTCTTAGGTGATGTTCAAATTGGATACACAGTCCCTTCTCCTGAGAGTGTTAAAGGAGTTCATTGAAAAATGTCACAGATGATCAATAATAAGGGGAAAAAGTTCTCTGAAGAATAACAAATGATTGACAAAAATGTAAGAAGATAGTCTAATAAATAAGAAAAATGCACATCAAAACAACTTTAAAGTTTCAACCAATAACAAGCAAACTTAGCAAAAGATGGAACTAGTTAATAATGCTAGAGGGGCTGCAGAAAAAAAGGAACTGGTCCAACTTGTTTGGAAAGAACTTTGCTTTTGTGTTTTTTTTAATAGTAACTAAAATGCCTATATTCACTGTTGGTCATACCTGAGGAAGCTAAGGAATAAAGATCCAAACATGTCAAAATATTCATATCAACACTTTAATCTACTCAAATGGAGAAGGAGATCTTGTGGGTCAGTCTTTGGAGTGAAGCATGTGTAGGGCTTGAAGAAGGCTCAGTAAGTTCAGTGCCTAAAACTAGGATTCAGTGATGATGGAAGGTTTATAAAATTGAAAAATGTACAACGTCCAAAGCTCAAGGGCATCATTCCATAGATGGGTTCAAATTTGGGAGGCTGAGATAGTTCAGCTAGGCTGAAGGTCCAGTGATGTATTCATTAGAATTCCCTATTTTCCCCTTGCAGAATTTGTTCTAGGGGCTCTCCAAATGATGGGAAAAGGGTCTTGCAGGGCCCAAGTTCTCACTTTATCCTTGCCAAGTTTTTCCAGGATACTGAAGATGGATAAGACTCCTAGGGGGCAGATTCTTGTTTATGGACCAGGGGTTATTAACTTTTTTTGTGCCATGAACCCCTTTGGACATTCTGGCAAAACTAATAGACCCTGTCATCTCTGAATAATGTTTTTAAATACATAAAAGAACATAAAAGAACAAAGGAAACTCATAATTTTGAAATATTTTTATTAAAATATGTTAAATGTTAAATAATCACTATATTATAATAGATATTAATATGTTAAATATTAAAAAGTTTAAAAACAAATTAGGACACCCTGGCTTAAGAACCATTGGTCTAGTTAGTAGCGTGGCAATGTTCTGATAGGCAGAGGTTCCTATTTTATCTTAGCACTAAATGATTTCTGCTCTGCTTCCTCATTACTCTCGATCCTAAGCTTTGTGCAAATCAAACTGTATTTCTCTTAAGTGTACTCAGGTTTGCCAAAATTATTTTTGGAGGGATGGAGAGGCAGGGTAGAGAGATGTAGGGAAGGTGGGAATTACCCATCAATGACGGAGTATTGATTTTTATGAATAGAACAGCAAGGCTGTGAAGTGGAGAGACAAATTTATGGGTAGAATTAGTCTTGTCATTTCTGGGGGCACCTCATTATTTATATTTATTTCATTGCTTCATTACACTGTATTCATTTGTAGTTCAAATAGATCACCACTGAAAAAAATCAAGAAAGTGTTCAGTGTTTACTGTGTGTGTGCCAAGTACTTTGCTAGAACTAGGGAAATAACACTGAGCTCAAAATATTCCTTCATGAGATGTGTGGCAGATGACATGGCAGACCTGCAGTCAAGAAGACTCATTTTCCTGAATTCAAATCTGGTCTCAGATACTTACTACCTGTGTGACCCTGGGCAAGTCACTTAACCTTGTTTCCCTCCATTTCTTCAATATGTCAAATGAACTAGAGAAGGTAATGGCAAATCGTTCTAGTATCTTTGCCAAGAAAATTCCAAATGGTGGCATGAAGAGTCAGACACAACTGAAATGACTAAACAAGTCGTGAATGGAGAGTTGAACTTGCAATCAAGACAAACTGGGTTCAAATCTTTCCTCTGCAACACACTAGCTATGGGATTTTTGGCCAGGTCATTCAATCTCTGAGTATTCCAGACAATTTCGTAAGACTATATAGAAGTTGTAAAGCAGGTGTAGACTAGCATTGAAAAGGAATCCTTTGGGTGGATACTCCCTTCGCCAATGATAACATGGTTCCAGGTCTGTAGTTGCACCTAGGGAGCTGCCATATTTACTTTTCATGGACTGAATTTTCCATATGGGTTTGGGGGTGGGGTAGTGGTAGGGGAAAGGAAAGTGACTGGATAAACAGATAATTAATACTAATGTAGTGATAGAATAAAAGATCCTGAAGAAAAATAAATGGGGATTGTCTCAATACCATGCCTATGTTGTAGGGATCAAAGGTCCATCTGGATGACAGTCCAAAGGGCAAAGCCCCAATTTCCTGAAACAACTAGGAGGTAGAGGTGGAAAGTGGTCTGAATTTGGGGAGTAAAACTCCAAAGCAGTGTAGGTAGGGGCGAAATCCACACAGAAATGATTGGCAATCAATGAAGAAGAATCCCCCAATCCTCCCCATCATTTGCTATTCCTTTGATCAGTTGATGGTGGCACAGATACAAGAATCCCAGGTCAGTCACTATCTGTATATAAAGTATGAATATTTATTCAGGCTTTAGATCCCAATCACTTTTTTAAAATTCTGATTTTTATCTCTACCCCAATATTGCTAACTGAAGACTCAATATTAATATTGATTCAGAAGCTAAAAAGTAATATTGTGTCTTTCAGTAAGAGAAGTCTCTTGACTCTGGATTTTGGTGATAAAGCATCTCTAAACTTTCTTTCAATTCTAAGTCCCTGTTTCCCTGGGGGAGTCCCACAATGCCTGTTTGTAGGCACCTGAGAATAGAGGTCACCAATCCCAACCTAGTTTTTCTTTCAGAGATTCTTAACTTTTTTTTAATTTCATGAATCCTTTCACAGTCAAGTGAAACATAAACTAGTTTTTAAAAAATATAAAACAAAATTCAAAGGATTACAGAGAAAACCAGTGATATTGAAATATAGTTATCAAAACATTTTTTTAAAAATCAAGTTCATGGACCCCAGGTTAAGAACACAGGTAGACATCCAAGCATCATCATGTGGTCAGTCTCTCCCTTAACGTGCTTTTATAGCATAGCTTTACAACAGCCTGCATCTCATCAGAAAAAAGAAAGGAACTGAAAAATTATAGCCCTTTACTTTGTACCTTTTTTCCCCTATTCAGATTCTTCAATCATCATTTTTAAATAGACCAGTGACAAATAAGCGATATATAAAATAAAGTTTTTAAAATTGTAGTCCCTTTATCTAGCTCTTTCTGTTGTAACTAAAAAGCTAAAAACATCACAATTTTGTACCTTCAGAGTACTGGGGGAAAAAAGTGATTCTAAGCAGCTGAATAAATTTCCCATATATCAGGTGAGAATTGTTAGCCTGTTGCAAACACTGTGGAATGACTTTTAGTGATGTAATTTTCCCTTTATGAGGTTATCTTTCATTCTTTTAAGGTTTCCCACGATTTTCAAAAGTAAACAAAATACACAGAAGACTTTCTCATTTTAAAAAAACGGAACTTTTCCCCCCAAGACTTTTGATTAGAATATTAATACCTTCTTGAGCTTATAGACAAGCTAAAACCAATCTAATTAAATTGTTCATTACAAGCTCCTTTTTAATGAGGTTGTGATCTAAAGAGGGGGAAAACCATCCCACATTTCTTATAATAATAAATAGGAAACTTAAAAAGCCCAAGTAATTATATTTTGGAATAATTGGCTATCCAATGTTTATTTTTTTCCTTTACTTAATTCTACAGCAAACATGCCACAGTAGTAAGGAATTTGCCTTTGAGTTGGATTCTTCATATGGTCCATCCAAAAGTCACAAAGAACAATAAATGTAATGAAGAAAGAAACCAAGACTGGAGAGCTGCTTTTAACAGAAATTAGAACAGTTAGAATGTATGCTTCTCAAGGGCAGGGCTAGGTTCAGGTCTCCATTGTGTGTGCTGGACATCTCTGTCCATGCTCCTTCCTCTTGTCAGTTGCCCTTTATGTAATAGATTTCCTCCCATTGGGATGTAAAGCTTCTTGAGGACAGGGACTTGCTGAAGATACTTTTAGCTGCAAATAATAAATACTTAATCCATTCTAACTGTGAAGAGAAAACAGAATCATAATGTAATAATATTGGAAGGGATCTTGAGAGATCATCCAAGAGTAAGCCTGCCATTTTACAGAGGGAAGGTGAAGCCCCTGCATAGCTCCAGCTTGTATGATGACTTGAAGTTGCTCATGACCTACTGGTTCCATGCAATCTTGACTTAATAGGCAGTGTGGACCATTGGATTCATGGATGTCCTTGGAATCAAGGAGATCTGGGTTTAAACTCCAACTCTAGCATTTACTAGCTATATGACTATAGAAGCCACTGCATTAATCTGGGCCTCAGTTTCCTCAGCTGTAAAATGAGTTAGAGAAGGAAATGGCAAGTCATTCCAGTGTCTTTGCTATGAAAACCCCAAATGAAATCACAAAGAATTCAATTGAATTGAAAACAACTCAACCACAACAAAAAAAAAATGGAATTAATGCTCTCTGTAGCACTTCAATCATGAAGTTGGCATGAACTCAAATATGATAAGAAAGAGAGATAAAGGAACCCATTTTATTTTTGGAGTCCAGAGGCCTGGGTTCAAATCCTGTACTTTGCTACTTGCCTCAGTATGTTACCTTGGGAAAGCAACTTGACACTTCTGGGTCTCATTTTTAGATGAATAGAGTTGGGGTTGATGACTTTGGGGGGTCCCTTCTAGGTCTATGATCCCAATTTACAAACCTTAAAAGCATAACAGATGCCAGCTATTATTAGTAGTTCCATGGAAGAAAATCCAATATCTGTGCCTGTGTTGGGTGAGAACAATGGCGTATGATCTCAACATGTGAGCATGCCCTCCACTGGGCCCACGGTCTTGGCTCCACTCAAACTAGGTTGGGAGGGAGGTGAAGGGAGAGGGAGTGTTTTTCTAAGCTCTCTGCCCTCCTCTCTCCAACCCGCCTTTGGCCATGACCCAAGAGATATCAAACAGACGGAAGAAATCACGAGAAAATCTTTTCCATGAGCAATTTTGCTAAAGCCTTATTTTTCTTCTGCTTTAGAGTTATGCTGATGAATTTCAGTGAAAAGTCAACACCAAATTTCAGCTTCTTAGGAATTATATCAAGACTGGAATATCTAATTAAATGTAGTACAAAACTTTTGTCAATGACTACAATTAAATTCCTCTCAATTCCAGTAACTCCTACTTATTGTAAATTATAGTTTAAGCACCTCAATTGTTATGGATGCCTCCTCTCCTCCCCCAGCCCCTACACCCACATGAAATTTCCTCCCTTCTCTCACTCCCCCAAACTCTCAGTTATTTTTGTCACTCGTTTTCTTTTCCTCAAAAAGGAAAAAAGCAAAGGATGTCTGCATTAGGGGGCGAGGAAGTCAGGTTGAATCTAACATGCCTCCATCGTCTTTTTAGAGTCTTGGTTTGGGTATGAAACATTAATATTATGTTAAATGGAGAAGGCTATGGAAGGAGCGGAGTGTCTGTGTGCCTGGTATGCACACACGTGTGACTGCCAAAGTAATGACGGGCAGATGTGGCTAGGCTAAGATGGGAATCTGGGACGTTCTCTTGTAAGTAATATGCCAGCTGAGCTAAAAGAAATGGATAGAAAGGAGATCCTTGACCTGTTCGATTCCCAAATTCTTCACTGTCTTTCCTCCAAGTCCCCACGCTAGAGTTACAATAGCATTCAGACTATTCAGCATTTGTCAGCCCAAGAGCATCATTCTAATGATTAATCTGACACTCAGGGCCTCCTTTATGGCTTGGCTGCATTCTTGGGCTTGAAGGCTCTATGGAAGATTTGTAGTCTAGTGATGGCAGCTGTTCTCATTCACTTGGGAAACACAAAATCCTAAAATATTTAAGGGAAATCACTAAGAAATACCACCCATTCCATGCTTCAATTTGGAACAAATACCTGGTCACCTATTTCCAAAAAAGAAATCTAAAGGGGAAGTTTATTAGGCAGGAATTTGATAATAACTAATAAACTAATATTCAACATTATGGGGTTTTTTGGGAGCATTTGATGGGATTATATTTAACTCCTCTTTCAATCAAGAAGTCTTTTTCATTTGTAAAGACAGAGACCCAGCGTTTAGACCAAATGTTGGTTCCATTTCCTTTTTCATTCTCAATCAAGTGAATTTTCTTTGGAATGGTGTTCCTGGCACTACTGTAAATGGGCATAAATAGGAGGCCTGGATTCTGGCAACATTGGATAAGTTTCATCCCAGCACCACTTCCCATAGAACAAGCATGATATAGAAAACTACACTTTCACAAATCTGACCTCAGACCCTTCCCAGCTGTGTGACCCTGGGCAAGTCACTTAACCCCCACTGCCTAGACCTTACTGCTCTTCTGCCTTGGAACCAATACACAACACTGATTCTAAGATGGAAGGTAATTTTTTTAAAAGAAAACTATACTTTCTAAAGTGAAAAGGAACCTTCTAAAGTTTTTGGACATAGTTTATCTTTAGGAACAAAATCACAAGATCACAGGAATTAGATCTGAATGGTGCCCAAGAAGTCTAACCCATCATTTTTTAGAGGTGGAAATGGCAGTCTTTAGATTTTAAGGGATTTTCCTGGTTTCCCAAAGGTAGAAAGTTGTACAGTCAGGACTCTAATCCAAGTCCTCTGAAATCACAAATCCAAGGACTATACTTTCTATTACACTTTGCTCCTGAGATAAGAGGCCAGGGTAGCCTCCCCAAAATCATAACAACATGATTTTACTTCATATTTTATTTTTATTAATAGTTTTAAAGACTACAGGGAATTTGGTTTTAAGAAAATGTGTCCTATAATGACTTTGATTATGGGAATGTACTTATTATACTTGTGATTATAGAATTTCCCTATCCATATCTCTAACATCTCTCCCACTCCCTGCAAAAAAAAAATCAAGCAACTCAAATAGTGAGTCAATCACATTGAGTCAGGAGAGCATAGTAATTCATCATTTTTATAGTTGTATATATATTTGTCCCTAAATCACTGTACAAATTGGGTTTAAGTGGCAGAAAACAATGGTTGGCTGAGATTCAGTATATGGGGATCTTAAAATTTTATTCTATCTTTAAGAAATAGACAAGGATAAACCACCCTGTATGTCTACATTCTCCTCCAAGTTAGAAATTATTAACTAATATGGGAGTACTACCACCTGTACCTACCCCTTTACCTTTTCACCCCCTCCCAAGGTTGTTCTGAGGATAAAATAAAGTTGGCAAAAAATGCAAAGTCACCACAAATTGTAAAGCACTAAACAAAGTATGTACAGAAATAAGTTCAATTCTCTGAAGACTCCAGAGGATATTTCCCCGATGAAAGAGCAACAGTTTGCTAATATGAAAGAAAATAACTCAATCTCATTACTAGATAGCAAAATAATTCAACAAGTGATGTTAAAATTGCATAACTTATACATTTTATTTCTTACTTGAGCAAGTAGTGTCTGGGGGAGATTTTGAGATCCAGGAAAAGAAAAACCATTAGAGTCATGCTGGGTATGTTGGAGTATGACCAATAAGACACTGACATTCTAGCTTTTATGCCAGAATGACATGGCAACCAAGAATCAAAGTTAAACTTAGCTCCACTCTTCCTCCTACCCAATTCATATTGCTGTCTGGACAGGAGAATTTCAAAGAGGAGCAGGTAAATTACCCACTCCAGGAGTGGGTAAATTACCCAGTTCTCCACAAACTATCTGCCCTAGATTCTCCTCAATGATGCTCAAATTCTCTTAAAGGGGACAAAGACTTTCCAAGAATGAAATAAAGGCTCCATACAAGTCAAATGATCTCTGGGGAAAATATATGTATATTTCTTACTACTAGCAAGTGATCTCTGGGAAAGAAGCAAAGATGCTCCAATCTACAACTTCAACTACATGGGTAGAACTGTAACTAGGAAAGGGCAAACAAGGCTTTTGACCCCAGATACAAACATTTCTAGTTACAGTTTTGTAACTGGATGTCACCTTCAAATAAAATAAAATAAGTTAAATGTAAAAAAAAAAGATTATAGATCCAAATCCACCCAGACTTGCTCAATCTATGTGATTTAAGTCTATATCCTCTCATCAATTCACTACCCAACATGAAAGACCCTCTGCTCAATTTTCTTGACAATGGATACCAGTGTAGCACCTGAGCTGTTTCTTATTCTCACCATGAGATGAGCCTTATATACACTTAAATAATTTTGCCTTAGTATCAATTCTAAGACAGAAGAGTAGCAAGAGCAAGGCAATTGGGGTTGTGACTTTCCTAGGGTCCCACAGCTAGGAAGTACCTAAGGCCAGATT
Organism: Monodelphis domestica; assembly: GCF_027887165.1. NCBI lineage: Eukaryota > Metazoa > Chordata > Mammalia > Didelphimorphia > Didelphidae > Monodelphis > Monodelphis domestica. The sequence goes on from NC_077234.1 coordinate 49,567,628, forward strand.
TGAACCCAGAAACTCCTGACTCCAGATCTGACTCTAGCCACTGGGTTATACCTAGCTGCCCCTAAACAAATCCCTCCACTGGCTGTTTAGTCTTTTTTTTTTTTCAGTTGTGTTGGACTTTTCATGACGTCATTTGGGGTTTTCTTGGCAAAGATACTGGAGGGGTTTGCCATTATTTTCTCCAACTCATTTATAACAGGATAAAGTGACTTGTCCAGGGTCAGATTTGAACCTGTGCCTTCCTGACTCCAGACCTGGCACAGGGCACCACCT